>NC_090936.1:1171392516-1171530016 GCF_040938575.1 Ambystoma mexicanum
GAAAGAACACCTATAGGTGCCAGACAAGCTCCCTGGAGTAAGAAGAAGGGCCCTGGAGTGGGAGCCCAGACATGCTCCTTGGAGTGGTGAGTCCAGTGGGACTTACCTTGTTCTGGAGCCCCTGGATTGGAACTCCCTGCAATCCAGAGGTCCAAACTGGAATCACTGCCTAGAGACTGCGCTCAACACACCTAGAGCCGACACAGGGCCCACAGTGCTGCTTTTGGCACTTTACAGGCTTCAAGCTGCTTACCTGCTTATTCAAGCATCTCAATGTTGACTCAAACTAGGCAAGAGCACCACCACCACAACTCGAGTGCCGGCTCACCACTGTGGAAGGATCAGATTTGATGCATCCAAAGCATCACATCAACCCAACAGAGCCTCATCTTGATCCAGCTCGTCCGACGCCCCGATCCACAGGAAGCCATTGTGTCGCACACCAACTCAACCTGGCTGGAGAATTGTTTCAACCCAACTTGATCGCCAACTCGAACCTGTCAGACCCATCGACATGCATCGTCTCGAGCACCAACTCGATCCATACAGAGCACTATCTCAACGCTGACTGAAAGCCGGCTCGCTACTGTATCAATGCGATTCGTCTCATCTTGAAACCAGCTCGACAGCACAAAAGCACATGGAAGCACGGTTCAATGCTGCCAAGAACCCAGGATAAAGAAATAAGGTAGAGTGACAAGGCCTTGTCCTCCTGGTCCACTTATGGGCACCATGACTTTTAAGCCCCCCTGCTCTGTCTTCTTCTTCTAAGTACTTCTTGAACATTGGCAATTAAGTGCCTGAAATGTTCTGCGCATCTATCCAGAGTGCCATTCTACGACAGTATGATTGTCTATGTTTCCTTACGGAAGTGGGTTTTTGCTAGTGTTTTTAATTAGGTCTTTGCATATTTATTGTTATAGAACCTTGATTGGGGCTTCTTTCATTTTGCAGTCTTTGTGCTTAGTTTGCATGAGTTGGTACTGTAATCAGCTCACATTCACCCTGAGGATATGCCCTGCTCTCGGCATGTGCTACCACATGGGTCGAATGAGCTATATCTAGCAGGCTGTGCCTGTTTGACCTTTATGATTGGGATCACTGCTGGTTTAGTAGTAGTGTGGGACCGAGTAGGCTGTTTAGCCACTACTTATCCCTGTACTTTTGCAGAGAAGCAGTCATTTAGTCACAAGGGCTGTACCACAGCTACAGAAATGCATGCACCCCTCCCTGATGGACAGTGGGGCTTGAGCCGGACAATATTTCCACATGTGGGCACCGATGGGCTAGATTAGGGATTAAGGTGTGAGCTACTTAGGGCGATGAACAGAACATATGCAATGCTTACTGCAAACGCATCCCTTGCTGTTATCTAGCTCGCCAAACCAAATGCTTGTTAGCTGCCCCACTCGTAGATAATGGGAAGGCAATTAATCAGCACTGGGAGGTGTAGGTATTGAATAACTGTGATATTTGGCAAACTCTCTATATTCGTAATGTTTGTGTTTCAAGAGAATAAATCAGTTGGCATTTTCACCAAATAATTCATTAATATTTATTGCCATATGGAAGTCATTATTGACCTACACTGAACCAGTCAGCATGCTTGGATTTCAGTCAGTAACTGCTGTTATTGACTGCATTCCTGTCATTCTCATTTCAGAAGCAGGCAGGGAAACAGCAGAAAGCATTTCTCTGCATTCAAGAAATAGCCACCAAGCTATTTCCTAGCAAAACATCTTTCAACAAGACACTCTCTCTCTGTGAGTACCTGTTTTCACTTCACCTTCAACGTGACAGTCAGCATCCAATGTAGTGCAGCAGAGGCAAAGCAAAAACATTGGAAAAAGATTTCACTCCGAAACCAATATTGCTTTTTCCACTCATTTCTTTTTTTTTATTAAGTGCATTTGGTTGCAATAGTGATCTCTTACACTCTACTAAAAAACACATAATAAAATGTTACACATTGTTTAAATACATAAATACATTCTACATAAAACCATTAATTTCATCAAAATCCACACTATTTCAAATAAAATACCCCCCCCCGCCATTGGATAAATAATAAATCATCTGAGTTCTGTAATGATGTGATATATGATATTTTATTTATAGCGTGCCTTTAATGGAAGTGGTAATCTGCTGGCAACCACGCATGAAAAGCTGCCGCCGTTGTCACCAGTGACTCGGCCCCAAAAATTAGGCACCAGAATTGGTCTTAAGTAGCATGTGCAAATTTACTGCACGCTTAGCCATAGGCCATACTAGGTGCCTCACACTGTGTCAAAATATGTTGTGCGGTTTCAACCTCCTTGGCACAAAGTCTGCGTAATCTGCCTCCACGGGGGATTCCCAACCAAGCCCCTGTGTTTTCTAAGACCGGCAGAGTCTGTAAATGAACCGAATCTGCATACGGCTGGTGAGTGTAATTTTACCATGTAAGACTACGGAGGCCTAAAGAAAATGATTGGTATTAGTACATCACAAACTACCGAAGGCCTGATAAGTGAGTCTAGACTTCTCTAGTATCCTGGCTAGGTGGAAATCCAGCCAAGATTCGGAAAGACTAAACACCCCTATCTACGTCAGATAGGACTTCAACGTTGTCTCCAGGTCTCTGTACCACACACTCTTAGAAAACCTCATAGAGTGGGTGGTAGTCTGACCCAACAAGGAGTCTGTGTCCACAGATCCATAATGTATCTTAACCCAGAACATACATGCCGCTAGAAGCCATAATTACCTTAAAGAGGGGAGGACCAGTTCAAGCCTGATTGCCTCCACCAGGACTCCAGTAGTAAGATTCTGAAGCGACTGTGATCTTTTTCCCTCTATCTTCGGCAACCAGGCGACCGCCTTATTTGAAACAGCTCTAGGCCATATAATATTGCCGGAATGATAGAGGACCTGTAAACTATCATTTTTGCCTCTGTGTAGCGGCCAGCATGTGCGTCGATTATTCTTCTAAGTGAAAGCCACTTAGTTGTAAGAAGTTGTAAGAATAATTGGGCAGTATCCAATATCTAAATGTAGCCAGTTCAAAATAGGTGCACAATAGGTGCACAATAGGCGCAAAGCGGTTTTCAGTAACAGCCAGCAGACAATTTTTCAGAGCCTTTAGTAACACATTTTAGCACAGTGTGCTGTCATTTTAAAATGAAGATGCGCACATTTTTACAAATTGGATGTTTTCATCTGAGCGAACTGCATTAGAAATACATAATTAATTAAACTTATACTAACTGTCTTACTAATATATTAACCTCAACCCCTCTAACATTATTATGCAGTTTTTGTGCACAATGAAATGCATTCTATGTTTTACATGCACTTTTCAAAATCCACGTTATTTTCCACGAAGAGCCGCGGAGAGCCACTGGCAGGAAGGCAAATCGAAACAGTTGCTTTGCAGGGCTGAAATCTTCATTGTCTTGAAAAACGAGGGCTGGTAAAGGACACATTCTTTTATTCTGATTGGTAGAAATTGGAGGTGGATGGGCCATGGCAATAGAGGGCTGACCTAGGGGTGATAGGCAGGAGGAGTTTTCTTAAGGAATAACCAGGGGGAAGAGATCAGGGCGAGCTGGGACAGAGATACAGACGGTGCTACATAATAAATGCCGATGGACTCCATGTGGGTGTGAGCGCTGGCTACGAACTTAAACAGCTGGGAGCTCCCCACACAAAGAGGTTGAGTTGCCGGCTTTGATGCAAAGGAGTCCTTAGCACTGGGTCTGCGGAATGGCAAGGTCGTACAGATAAGGTCCTGACAACAAGAGTTTCAAACTTCACTGGCCTGGGTGAGTTAGTGCCAAGTGAGGATAGAGTACAAATGGGAGATGACATCATTTGTTGGCAGTGCTTGGAGTTAGAAAAAAAAAGAATAGTGCCTGTTTATTTTTCTCCATATTTAAAAGTGCTGAATACCAAATTCATTTTTTTGGTATAGTGTTTTTTTTGTGGTATAGTGTTGAGCATGGCTTTTTGTACTACAGCCCCATCATAAAACAAATCTTTCCTCTCTATTAGAATATCTCTTGGTCGCCTGTAGAGAACCCCCCAGACCTATCACACCCTTAGAGAACCTAATGAGTTTATTCAGAATGCCACCTATTGTATGTGGCTGGTATTACTGGCTTATTTACTTCCAGTAATCTTTGTGTCTCATCTGGCACTGCCTTCTTTTCGGCATGCAAAGAAGGACTCACTCAAAACACCTACACACACCTTTCTATCTTGCAGGTATTTATTCACTTTTCAGCTTGCTAGCTACTGTGGTAAATTAGCAAATGCTTTACCGCTCTGCTATAAACATCAAACCCTTGTGATTCCCCTGTGTAGAAATGATTCACACTGGCATTAAATGACACTAAAATCCCAGCCTTTGTTTTTTGTACACTCTGTATTATATAACCATTATAAACAGAAATACATCTTACCACATGTTATCACAGCATCGAGCCTACACAATATGAAAGAGAACAGAAAGCAACAGGCACATTGCAAAAAACGAATTTGGTATTCAGCGCTTTTAAACAGGCAGTATTCTTTTTTTTCTAACTCCCTGCACTGCCAACAAATGATTTAATCTCCCATTCATACTCTTTCCTCACTTGGCACTAACTCACCAACGCCAGTGAAGTTTGAAACGCTCGTTGTCAGAAGCTTATATGCACAACCTTGCTGTTTCGCAGACTCAGTGCTAAGGACTCCTTTGCATCAAAGCCAGCAACTCGACCTCTTTGTGTGGGGAGCTCCCATCTGTTTAAGTTTGTAGCCAGCGCTCAAACCCACATGGAGTCCAGCAGCATTTATTATGTAGCAGCGTCTGTATCTCTGTCCGAGCTCGCTCTGATCTCTTCCCCCTGGTTTTCCTTAAGAAAACTCCTCCTGCCTATCACCCCTAGGCCAGCCCTCTATTGACGTGGCCCATCCACCTCCATTTTCTACCAATCAGAATAAAAGAATGTGTCCTGTACCAGCCCTCGTTTTGCAAGAAAATTAAGATTTCAGCCCTGCAAAGCAACTGTTTCAATTTGCCTTCCTGCCAGTGGCTCGCCACGGCTCTTCATGGAAAATAACGTGGATTTTAAACCATGCATGTAAAAACATAAAATGCATTTAATTGTGCACAAAAACTGCATAATAATGTTAGAGGGGTTGAGGTTAATATATTAGTAAGACAGTTCGTATATGGTTAATTAATTATGTATTTCTAATGCAGTTCGCACACATGAAAACATCCAATTTGTAAAAATGTGCACCTCTTCATTTTAAAATGACAGTACACTGTGCTAAAACATTTTACAAAATGCTCTGAAAAATTGCCTGCTGGCTGTTACTGAAAGCTGCTTTGCACCTATTGTGCACCTATTTTGAACTGGCTACATTTAGATATTGGATACTGCCCAATTATTCTTACATAGTCCAAGCTTTATGTGCTATACCACCAGCCAGGTAGTGTGATGACAACGTGGGTCTGATGGAAATACCCAAATATTTGTTTTCTAATATCTGTTCTAGCTTAACACCCCCCAAACACCAGTCATACATTAGTGCACCGTAGGCCCCCCTACCACATACCATTATCTTGGTTTTAGCAGCATTATGACTAAGGCCAATGTCACTGGCATAGTGGTGGAGGGCCTGCAAGGAGGGCTGGAGTCCAATCGGTGTGCGATCCAAGATGACTGTATCGTCCACGTATGACAAGCATGGTAAACCTTCCCTACCATAATGCGGTGGATGATTCTTAACGTCCTTCAATACCAGGGGCAATTCAGAAATATATAGATTAAAAAGCAAGGGCGCTAACGGGCATCCCTATTTTAATCCTCGATTGGTAAGAAAATACCTCAGCAAATCCCCTTCTTGGGAAAGCCTTACTCTAACTTGGGTCTCGCTTTATAGAGCCTTAATAAAATGCAAAGGTGACAGGTCTATATCCCAACGGGCCAGCATTTCCCAGAGCTTTGATCTTATTAAGCTATCGGATCCAGACGAATAGTCGACAAAACACAGATACAGCGTTATCCCTCGATAACACTGGGTGTAAGAGATTAAAGTGAGGAGGGTCCAGATAGAGTAGTCGCACACCCTTTCCCGCATCCCAAGCAGAGAGCAGCTCCAGTAATAGGTTTGCAAATATCTTGGAGCTGCACTCCAGCATTAGTAGAAGTCTGTTGTTCGACGGCTTATTGCATAAACCTTTCTTAAAGACGGTAATAAAAATTGAGGCTTTCTAGGAACAGGGAATGCACCCCGTTTCACAAACCTGTTGATATAGTTGAGAAAGAAGAGGAGCCCACAATAAAGGGTCGTCTTTTAAGACCAGAGACCATCGGGGCCAGAGGGACTAGAGGCCTTAGATTTAATTATACTAGACACCAGATCGGTCTCCTTTATGTGCGTGCTAACCAGCCTATTACTGTCATGCGTCAGGGTACCTGGAGGCTCTGGAATAGGTATAGATGTGGCAGCCATTAGCAGTTCCATCACATTCCACTGAACAGCCTGGTGACGGTCTAGTCTTTTGTTTTCACAATGGTGGATGGGAGGTTCTTATTCCGCTTCCTCCCAGCGTTCTCTGCGTTGCAACCACGTCACAGCTTTCGCTCTGTTGGTTCAGTAACGCTCCGAGTGATCGTATTACTCTTTGGTTCACTCTTTCTACTTTTCCTCCCTCGTGACCTCTGTCACTCTTTCATCCCCCCTCTGCTAATCTTTCTCTTCTGCTATTCTTCCCCACTCTGCGGGTGTCCCGCTCCCTCCGAGCCACTGCTTTCTTTGCGGCTCCCGCTGTGGCCGTGTCCCTTTTTCCCCGGTTGCTGCGGCGCAGTCCTTTGGCAGATCTGCTTTAGTTCCATGGCAGCCTGTCTATTCCTCTCTCTTATCCCCGATTCCTTTACCGGATCCTGCTCTTTCCTACGGTCCGTTTTCTTTGCTGCCTTACCTGTTGCCGCCAAACAGTTACGGAAGAACCTACATCACCCATAGACCTGCTACCATGACTCCTATCCATCTTTTGTTGGAAGCCGTTAACCATCAACTGCTGTTGCAACTCTTCTTGGGTTTTTTTCAGCCTTTGGGCTTTTCCCCATTGCGGTTTGTTTCGGTGGAGGAGCCACAGGGCTACAGCACACCGGTGGCCACTGTGGCTTCCCATCAAGACAGATCACCTTAACGGAAGGAAGAAGAAAGACACAGGTATTGACAAAATGGGACGTCTACAGATCGGATTCCAGCAGTACAGGTGAGGAGACGGAGGAGGGCAGTGGAACAGTGGAACCAGGACAGGTGTGTGACAGAATGGAACAGGTATGTGACAGAATGGAATAGGTGTGTGACAAAACGGAACAGGTGTGTGACGATTACGCATTGACTTTGGTTCCAATATCAAGCCAGGTTGGCCCTCCCCACCAAACACACTACTTATAAATAAGACTCCACTGTGCCTCTGAGATGCCTACAATCTAATTTGCCATTCAAGTCGAGCCATGGCCACGTAGACAATGCCAAAACTTCTTTGACTCGTGAGTCTTTATCAAACAACTTAAGAATATCCAACCCACGTCATTCACAGAAAATCTGTGCCCCTGCACCCACTTCTTGTACCTTAATCTGGTCCATGCTGTCATTTCTGCTTTTTCCCTCTGTTAGCCAGCCATTTCTCGTTATTCTGCGAACAACCACATTTAACTCTTTCTTCTTTTTTGGATATTCCTGGATCGAAACATCAACCCAAATTGGAAGGATGATTCCTTTTAAGGTTACACATAGTCATAGGTCCTAGTAAAGTCGAAAGCGTTCCTAGGTCCCCATTGCAATAGCGGATTATTTCATCTTCCTTCAGATCACAATTTCCCAATTAGTTATTACATTTTCCAATGGTACCAAGAGTCCATTGTAGTCTGTTCCTCTGGGCAATCACTGTGGGGGTTACAGACCAATCTGACTCTAGGGGTAGGCGGAACCTCTGTGCAAGTCATCAGGAGCATTGCATGGTCACTAGCCAAGGTCGGCCTTATCGCAAGCTCAGGGTTATTTCTAACAAATCCATCACTGGTAGAAAGGAAGTCTATACGACTACTATAAAGACCGTTGGACCAGGTAATTTGTTCTTCCCCTTCGTTAGGCAGTAGAGGAGTAAGCTCAAACTCTGCCAGCGCCCCACTCCATTCCATTGCCCACAAACAAGACCAGCCCTTCTTTTCGTCCCCTCCTTTACACTGATGTATTAGGGCACAAGCAACATTAAAATCTCCTGTTAAGATAATAAAACCCATAGGAAAGTGAATGTACTAATCTCTAAAGGTCTCGATCACAATGTCTATTTATTCAGCCATTAGATCACCTCCGGTGGGTCATACATGGTGGCCATTAGAACCGGTTCCTGACCCATAACAGGCTTCTTAACGTGGGCAGCTAAGAAGTCTCGATGAGCTCTGTTTGAGCGATACTCAGAAATAATGGTGATTACTTTAGCTCCAATACAGAGCCCTCCTTTGGGCGGACCCCTTGATGGACAAAGAGATGGATGGAAAAGGAAAGAATACCCATCCAACTCAAACGATGAGATTAGCCAGAACTCCTGTAAACAAAAATATTGAGCATTCCTCATAACTACCATGGATTTGGGATTATTAATAAAAGAGCTATGGTCCCTGGTGTTCCAGGAGAGCAAACTGATAGACCCTGACTCTACTGTTAAATGAGGTCAGTGCTGAGGCTGGACCACCAGAGACCATTGACCCTTTGCCCCAGCATCCCTTGTGTATTATCAATCTTTCTTGTCCCCCACTGAGTATTGGTGGAGGGGGAGGAAGCATTGTACAATGCCTTTTGAGCAGTTGGACGGAACACTGAAATTTCGAACTCCAATTGGTATAAAGCCTTAGCATTGTTACAGATGCGTTCCACTACTATTGGGGAGATAAAAGTGACCAGGACCCAATTAACCATACGGTCGAACGTAGGCAGTTCAAGCTTGCAGGTGTCTTTAGATGAAATTGCACAAAGATCTATGTTTAGGTGCATAGGTTCCAGTATCCACGATCGGTTCAAAAAAGGACTATGGTCAGTTGAATTCAGTCTCAACAAATTTGATGTCAATTAAATCAGTATACGAAGCAGAGTTAGACTTCTCCCCAATGTTATCGGAAACCTTAGGCCTCAACTGTTCAACCCGGTCGATCCAGGAAACCTGTTTAGATGGTTCTTGGGCTGTCATCCTCTGTTCAAAACCCATAGACATGAAGTCCCCACCCCCCCGCCCTGCTTGGGCAACTACTGTAACTCCATTCGAGGCAGTAGACCCCTTCAAAGGGAGCCTTTGACTGGGGCCGGCGGGCCCTTGTAACCAGGGATTTTCAGGCACGGCCAGATATATAGGGGGCACATGGGGGAAGGATGGCACTAGGATTTCTTTAGTTCCAATCAGAGTAGAATCCGGCTGGTTGAATGGAGGTTTAGGGTTGAGAGCGATGTATCTACTCTCCACATCTGAAATATTAAGGGAAGCCACCAGGCCCTTTCCGGGTTGGAATATGAGCTTGTTGGAAGGCCTACCTAGCCACCCGTCAATACGGCCCCTGAGGCTTACCCGCCTCACCTCCCCTTCAGCATTAGTCTTTGACACAATGATCCCCCCCCCCCGTAGTTGCTAGATGGGGCTTGCAAGTACCTGTTTTTGGCTGCCTTGGCTAACGGCTTTCTAACTGTAGTTCCCTCTCCACTGTCCGCCTCTTCTTACATTGTTTACATTTCCATGGTGATGGAGAAGGGTTTGAATTATTCAGGAGGGACAGCTCAGCACAGATGGCCTCCAATGCCTTGCTCTCTGATTCAGCCACCACATACGCTGAAACTTCAGAAATCCTACCCTGCCGTGGAGCGGACATCACCATGCAGAACCGAAGTCGATTATTCCGTCCATCCTTTGGGTCTCCCCAATAGGTGGACTTGATGAGTTATCCTCTCCCCTTTGGGCGGGCATAGACCCCCTTGCCAGGTCCAAGTCCATCCAGTATTTGGCCATCGAGCCATGATGCATATTTGGCCAATATCAAGAATTCTCGTCAATTCCTCCTTTATTTCCCGCTGCTCCACAGCCATATTCAAGCACAATACAAACAGAGGGTCAATCTTAGCTTCAAAGTTGCCCATCAAGGTCTCAGCAGGGGAGGGATTGTGAGTCACCTGAAGAGACTTATCGTTTTCCACCGCTGAGTCCTCCTGGAATCACTCTCGCCACCAAGAGACTCCGATGTAGTGAACAAGTTTTCCAAATCAGGCGACCAGGAAATATTTGAAGGCAGGATATTATCGAACTCTAAGTCCACCGGGGCCATCAAATTCCTTTTGATGTTTTGGCAGAATTTCAAGAGGGAGCCGTTATCAATCTAACTGTTAATGTCCAAGACACATTCCTCCCTGTTTTCTGCTGGAATGTCTATGGTAGGCACCCCTTGCGACCCCGTACTAGAAGATGGTATAGTTTCAAAAAAAGCCTTTATTTTAGTTCGAGATGTGCCTGCAAAGTTATGATATGGCTTTGATAAGATATGATATGGCATATAGAACGTGCCTATACACAAGTGTTTCAAGGCGCGACGTTCGGAGGGAGCACTACAGACTTTTTGCTCAGGGACGCAACTCTTAACAACGCTACAAATTTGTTTACCCAATGGCACTTCATGAAATCGATCCCCTGGGGTTTACGCAGGGGTCTTTTGAGTGTGTAAATTCGGCAGCAGTAAATTATATTGGAGTCAAGGATATGGGGGGCCAGAAACAGGTGAGTCAAAACAACAGGGAGGGAGGAGTGGCCCCAAGTGAAAGGCACCCCCAGCACCTGATATCAATGACTTCATTAATGAATTGCTCACCGCAGCTCTCCCTGAATATGACATTTACTAATTTAACTCCAACTAGAGACTAGGACTAGGACTAGCACTAGAGGGTAGGATGTGAGAAGACAGGCAGAATGAGAGACTTGGACCTGGGACTGGAACCACAGACTCGGTCATGGGGCTACGCAGGGAGACTAGAGGTTGGAGGAGAGACTAGTACCAGGGATTAGGATGAAGAGCTAGAACCATGACCTAGGCTCAGAGACTAGGGTATTGGATGGGAAACTGGGACTAGGGTGAGAGATTAGTACCAGGGACTTGTATTTAGTTGAGAAACTAGGACAAGCGGTTGTGGTTATGGACTAGGATTAAAAAAACTGGGAAAAGGGCCTAGGCCGAGAGACTAGAAGTAGGATGAGTGACTAGTACCAGGAACTAGGGCAAGTGACTAGGACCAGGGGCTGGGATTAGGATGAGAAACTAGGACAAGGGATTAGGATTAAGGATTTGAATGAAACACCAGGAAAAAGGGGCTAAGCAGAAAGATTAGGACGTGGGTAAGAGACTAGGAACTAGGGTGAGAGATTAAGATGGAGACTAGGAACTAGGGCACAGGATTGGGATTCGGGACTAGAATCAACAACTAGGACAAGATGCTAAGCAGAGAGACAGGTACTTGGATGAGACACTAATACCAGGGATAAGGATGCAGGACTAGAACCAGGGAATAGACAGAGCGATTAGGGCGAAAAACTAGAAGAAGGGATTATGATTAGGGACTATGATGAAAGATTTAGACAAGGGGCTAGGCAGAGAGAATAGGGATTCAGATGAGAGAAGTGGACTAGGATGAGGGATTAGGATGAGGGACTATAAGTAGAATGAGAGAGTATAGATATGGTTTGTTGTGTAGACTTTTGTGCGTTTATTCGTACGTTAGCCGTATGTTTTCACTTCAATTGCAATGAATTTGCTCATATGCATTTGTTAGGTGGTTAAGGTACTTTTTATATAAAGTTCAATTGTTGCAATGGTTATGCATTGGTGAAGTTCAGTTTATACATACATTTTATAATTGTGTCATTAGTGCAAGTGTGATTCATACATACATGTCATAATTGTGCCAACATAACTCCCTTCGGAGGCATGTGCGTTTGTTTCGCTCCCTCTTGGGCTTTTTCAAGGCACTTAAAATCTTATAGTTAGCTTTTTGTGATTCAATTTAGGAATATATACATTCAGTTCTCAGTTCAACAATAGATATATATTTCCTTTCAGTGTTCCTTGCATGATATGTTGTCCGTGGTGGATCATAGATGAACACATGTCTGTGGTCCTGAGAGTTATTGGAAGACAAGGATGAGAAGAGGTTTAGTGTCCATACTGTGGTGTGAGGGAGGTATACACCCTACAGCTGGTTAGACTGTAAGTACAGTTGGTAGTTTAGCTAGTGTGTCTCACCTTGCTCATGCGAGAAAATTCCGCTGTTCAGGGGTTAAATTCTCTTACAGGAGATGTGGTATCTTTGCGCAGCTCATCTCCTTGATTGGGTACCTCTGGCTTGAGTTTCTTAGTGTGTGAGTATATTTGTCATTCCCTAGGGGTGGATAATGTTGTGGTTATAGAGGTTTCTATATCGTATTATATCATTTGAGTTCTATAAAGATTCCTTATCTTAATGAGTTGTTTGAGCGATTTATTAAAATTCTGCATAAGTTCCCACTGGCCTTTGTAAATCCATTCTCGTGTTAGGCTTATTCTGCGTGCTTATATGGTGCCGTGCATCTAGGTGCCTTAGATTATGCTTTCTTCCACGGTTGTGTGTGCATGCAGGGTGGTAGTGGTTACTTTTCATCATGCAAATTAGTCCTTAGAAGGCTTTGTTATTTGTTTTGTGAGCCAGTTTCTAATCTTTCAATTGCGTTTTCACAATTATATTCCTTTTGTAAGTATCTTCAGGCTTCTATATAGTTTGCTATGCAGTGAGTGTCTGGCATGCATGTGGTTAGGGTTCCATGTCATTTCATCGCGGGATGAAACAACAATGGGTTTTTCTCCGTGGACATTTCAACCAGAAAACTTGGTTTTCTTTTTTTGTTTTTTTTTGGGTGGGGTTCCTCCCATCCCTCGTTCCCTTTAATTATTTAACTATTCCCGAACACCCACACCCCATCTATATATTTTTTTAACCCACCTACAAAATTCGATGAATTTTCACGTTGAAATAACAACGAAGAAAAACCCAGCATCCTTTCATCATACGATGAAAGGACGTTGTACTGTGGTTAGGCCGTTGTCTATCCATGTGGTCCATTATACCCGTGCAATCCTTTGCATCGTTCTTTTTTCTATTTTCATTAATGGGGTGCATATATCACGCACTGGTTAAGTACGTATTCTATCACACGTCCAATAACAATTCCCGCTTTTATTTCATGCATAACTCCATTCTGGTTTCATAAGGGACAGCCCTTGCCATTGTGTGCTCAATTTCTTAGTCACTCATTTTGTGTATTTCCAAAATTTTACAGTGTCGGCCGTTAGGAACATAGATTTTGCAATGTACAATGCTTTCAGTAACTATTTTCGTATAGACCATTGTATAAGCGTTTCAACGCATGTAGTCATGCTCCTGGCTGTATAGGCATAACTTGTATGGAGAGAACGAGAGAGTAGGGGTGACTTTAGTGCCCTGAAGACTGCCCTGCAGTACACAAGATGGATGTGTGATGCCCTTTTTGGCCAGAGACCACAGCGTTTTCACATGCGGGTTTCCCAAGTGGACCACCCCAACCTTCCATGAGAGCGTCCGCTGTCACTGTGATTTCTGGTTGCAGTCTCGTGAAGGGCGCCCCTTTCACTAAGTTGCTCTGTACTTAGAAAGCTCTTGCAGAAGGATGACATCAAACAAATCTTGTCCTCCCAACTTCCCAACACCTAGCGCCACCTGGCGTCCAGAAACTCCTGCACTAGGTGCATGTAGAGTCTGCATTTGCAGACCAGTGGGATGCATGCCAAGGGTGTGCCCAGGAGAGAGTTAAAGTCTCGGATGGAAGTGACGTCTTTTGCTTTTTGTACTTGCACTTCACGACGCAAGCTGAGAAGTCATTCTTGAGAGAGCCTTGTAAGCAAAGTTGTAGTGTCCACGGACGCTCCCAGAAAAATAGTGGCCCGCATGGAAATGGGTATAGCGTTCATTCATCGATGGGTGACATTTCGATGGGTTTTTTTCGAGTACTTTTTACCGAAAAAACTCATCGAAATATATAGAGGGGGGTGGAAAGTGTATATATAAGGGGTGGGGATGGTCGGAATAGGTAAAAAACAATAGGGGCTGGAGGCTTGGGGGGGAATCCCCAAAATACTTGGGAAAAAAAAACATTGATGAAATGACATAGAACCATGGAAATGTTGATGGCTTGTGGTCGTGTAGGGAGAAGCCTAGTAATGTCAGACATATTCCTCCACCTGCTGGGTACGGTGCTCTCCCGGTTGCGAGAAGGTGCTCAGATTAACCAATCTTCAGGGTACGGCTAGACGTGAAGCACCTAAGGTGAGTGGCCACCGGAGCCTCTGGGCACTTATTTCAGGTCAAAGGGAACCACCTGGAACTGATAATTCTGTCCCGCGTCTATTGGGATGTGGAAATAAGCGTCCTACATTTCCAGGTTTGAGAACAAATCTTCCTTAGGAATTTGGTTTAGAATCCTTTGTGGGGTTCGCATTTGGAAGGACTGAGCCCATAGAAATGCGTTGAGAAATCAGGGGTCCACGATGGGCCTTCAATCTCCTGACTTCTTGCGAATTAGAAGGTAACATGAGGAGAGCCTTGATTTCGCTGGGCTTGCAGAACCCACTCTATAGTGTGCTTGTGTAGGAGAACCTTGACTTCCTGTAGCAGAAAGCCCAGATGTGAGATGGGGCATAACTGATGTCTTGCGAGCAAATTCCAGAGTGTGCCTGTAGGACATTATGGGCAGCACCCATTGGACCATAGTGTTATGTTTGCATTGATGTAGGTATGTTGAGAAGCGCCCCGACACCCCCACCCCTTTAAACTCCCACGAGGGTTAATGATGAGGGAGTGACTCATGAGGACTGCTGAGGTTAGGAAGTGCTTCCTATCATGGGACATTGAACTAAGGTTTTTCATTTGGCCAATGAACATTGTCTCTCACGATTATGGCTTTTGTTTGTCAAGGATTCCTGCTAACACAGCGCTATCGTTCCAGCCACCCTCAACCTCCTCATCAGGTGTCATACGCACTTGGTGACAAGTCGCAAAGTTGTTTGGCATAGGACACGCCTTGTGATATGATAGGTTATTTATGACGCTCTTAATACCCAGAGGTTTCGGACCCGGGGATTGAACCTGTGTTGCTCCATGTCGTCTTGCTTCCAAGGCGAGCACGTTGCCCCGGAGCTATCCTCCCGAGACCTTGTCTGGTTTGTACCACAAAATGCTTGCCCCTTTAGTCATGTCAGGCAGTGAAGTCTCCTATGCTAGTCCACAAATTAGATGCGGTGGCATGGATGGCCCTTATATGAGAAGTGACTCTTTAGAACTGGCATCTACTGTGTTGTAGAGCTCGTCTGGGGCCACTGTAGCTTGCCCCATTGGGGTATGACCCAAGGGCAATGTTGGCATCCAGAATCACTTATGAGAGGGGGTAGGATACATCATTCCAGTTGCATGAACATAACCTGTAGCCATCTTATTTGTTTATTTATTTTTAACTCTCACGTGACCTCTCCAGTGTCATTTCACTTGTGCTAGCACCCCATTATTGTTCCATCACATTTGTGTGCCCCCTTTTAAAAGAAATGACACTGTAGGAAAATTACTTAAACGCATTGTAGCATTCCGGTGTGCACCTGTTAAGGTGGGCCATGCACTATTTCTAAGGATGCTAGCAGCACGCACTATGCCGTGCATATGCACGTGATCGAGAACGTGAACGTGATCTTGGCGTGTGTGGTGGGATTCTACACCCAGCAGACCAGGAAAACATGGCTCTTTGGCCTCCATGATATGTAGGAGTCAAGTGATCCTTGGGAACATGGAGTTGAGAGTGGGTCTAGGTTACCATGCACAGACGGTATACACGCATTTCGTCAAAGTATTTTTCATCGTGGGACTTTTCATCGCCAACATTTTTTAAATTATTTTTTTTTTAGGGGGGCTGTTTATGCGGTTTGGGGTATGATTATTTAAGTAAGGGGGGTTGGGGGGTGCAGCCCCCCATTAATTAAAAATAAAATAAAAAATAAAAATGTTGGCAATGAAAGGGTCGGCGATGAAAAGTCCCACGATGAAATTTCGTTCGGCGAAATAACGTAGAACCGCACAGACATGCTTGATGCAGTGCACGGGACAGAGAAGACATTCTCAGTGGGATTTGGGGGTGTCAAGGTGACGAGGAAGCATGAGAAGCGGAAGGCTAAATAGCAAACCCAGCCACACAGTCGCGCTCCGTTGTACCCAACATGGGTTGTGCAGTTATCAGAAGAAATCTTCAACTTAGTAAACACTTAATTCCTGGGTATGTTATACAAGATCTCAAAAAAAGTCTTTGTTATATTTTGAAAAGAAAATTGTTTATCAAAGAAATCTTTAGAAACAATCACTAATGAATTCTTAGTGAGGACGCGGCTAGCACATCTCATATTTGAGGGCAGACTTTGAATGCCAATGCATTTCGGAGTATTTAGTCCTTCGTCAGGGCAAGTCTGTGGTATTTACAATACAGTGCAAAGCATAACAGCAAAATAATATGTAACATCATAGAATGAAAGGTGGTCACATACCAAACGTGGGTAGATTCAAACGTAGTTGGGGTACCGAAAAGAGAAAAGGAAAATAATGCAACATATGTAAACAACGGTCACACATATTCATCAGTAAATAGTGAGTACGGACAGAGTTTACCTGTAGAAAGTGCTAAGCCTAATGGAGCTGTGTTAATGATACGCATGTAATCATCAATGGCGTTCAGGAGGAACGCTAGATCAAAGGCAGGACGAGACGATCATTACGTTCTGTGGATAAATATAGAGTCACGGTCACTGTAAAGTATTAAAGGCAAGTTCAGGATTCCTGGCCATGGGTAGAACAATTATGAACATACCTGAAGTGTCTGTGCTCTCTAACAACGAGCCGCAGCAGGCGCTGAGACACAGCCTCGCATCGCCAAGTAAGGGCGTTGTCAAGGTAACGTTGCTTTTGGAACCTCGTGACCACATCGCGTCCATGGAGTGGCGCGATGCGGATGGATCTAAAAACTGTACTACAAGTGAGGTCATTTCACAATAAATGATGAAACTAAGCATTTATCTGGTATCGCACTGAACAATTTGGAATTATAAAGGGTCTACATTATGAAAAAAAATCCAAGCAAAGACATAGAAGAAATACTAGTCAGACAAGTACTCCATGTAACGCTCATATATCCAAGGTTATGGATTTTTTGGGCAATAGCTACAAAGTATCAAGACATTGATTCGTTGTGCAATCTAAGGAGAATAAAGTCCAGGCATAGTCGTACAGGGAATACTGTTTAAACATTAAACGCATGTGGTCCATATATATCAAAAGTTGTACAAAAACAGAGCAGAGATGTGTAAGAGTATTAATGCGTTGCACAATTTCAAAAGATGTAACTTAGTCGTGGGTGGTGACGCCACACAGTGTCACCTTGGGTCCCAGACTGTATGCTGGGATCTGCGACTCAGGTGTAAAAGCACGGGTGCGCTAGTGGTAGGGAGTTCATTGAAATCTGTTCTGCCAGTAACACATGATGAAGTGTTAATATTACTCAAAATACCCTGTTGGCTGAGGGTGACTGGAATGAGTGATAAAGACATGAACAACAGAACATAAAGTCCATAAAAATTTCAAATATAGCAGTGATAATTGATCTCTTCATTAAGACCATTGGGAGTCAGACTCCCAAGTCTGTCAATCCAAAACGTTTCTCTTTTGTTAAGTCGCAGGCCCAAATCTTCATGTGGGTTGAATTTATTCAGTACTTCTAGGATCAAAAACCTGATTTGTGTTAAATTATGACATTTCTCTATCCAGTGGCGTGCCACTGCTGAGTTAGGATTTGCATTGCGAATGCAGGAGCGATGCTCATTCCAACGTATTCATGCTGCTCTGGTAGATTGACCTATATAATATTTCCCACAAGGGCACCTGATGCCATATATAATGTTCGCACTGTCGCAGGTGCCAAAAGTTTTCAGGACAATCTTCTTGCCTGTGCGTGGGTGATATATAATGTTACCTTTGATTACCAGATTGTGGTTGGTGCAGTGGAGACAGGGGAAGGTTCCTGTTTGTTGCGTGATGGGTTCTTTTATAGGCGGTCTTGTACGAACTAGTTCATCTCGTAAATTCCTAGTTCTCTGGTAGGCAAACACCAGTAGTTGGTCAAACAAATTCTGTACTCTTATATCGTTTTTAAAGATGCTCCAATGTTTCTTGGTGGTGTTTTTGATCTTGTTACTCTGAACAGAACATTTGGAGACATATACTGGCGATGTGAGTTCTCTCTTGGTTTTTGTGGTGTAGGATAATAACGTGTCTCGGTCGAGAGCATTCACCCTCTGGTATGCTGAATCCAGTTCTTCCTTCCTATAGCCACATGCCAAAAATGTATCTTTCATTTCCAATTGTTGGGCTAGGCAGTCTTCAGGATCACTGACAATCTTCTTGACGTATGGTAATTGACTGTATTGTAGGTTCTTGAGTAAGCTTGGTTGGTGAAAACTCAACCGGTGTAGCAAATTGTTGCGATATTGGTTTTGCGAAACACGGTGGTGCTGTGGTTGGTACACCTCTTTGTTATTTCGACATCAAGAAACGTGATTTTATCATTAGATGTCTCACTGATAAATTGGATGTGTTTGTCGATGTTATTGAGGTATTCAAAGAAGGCATTGAATGATGCTTCTGTACCTGTCCAGATACCAAAAATATCGTCAATATAACGCGTCCACAGGTGGATACTTTTGCTCCATTCCTGGTTGTTGAGTATGTGATCCATTTCAAATTTATACATGAAGCAATTTGCATATAAGGGTGACATGATGGCACCCATCGATGTTCCAGAAATCTGAAGAAAAAACTGGTTGCGATATTGGAAATAAGAGTTTTCCGCAATAAATTGGAGCAAGGTGAGTAGAAATTCTTTTTGTGCACGGACCACAGATGTTTGTAGTAGTAACCATTCAACGGATTCTATGCCGAGATCATGAAGTATGGATGTGTATACGCTTTTAACGTCAATAGTAAACATCAAATAATCCAGTTGAAAGGTTGTGGTATTAAGCTTCTGTAGAAAATGTGTGGTGTCTTTGCTGTAGGTTGAGGTTTTCTGTATTAGTGGTTGGAGAAAGAAATCAATGTAGACACCCAATGGTTGATTGATGCTGTCCATACCTGCAACTATTGGTCTTCCGGGGGCTTTATCCAAATCTTTATGAATTTTGGGTAATGTGTAGAAATTTGGAATTCTAGGATGATTATTGTTCAAAAATGTGCGTGTGTGTTCATTGATCCAGTCGAATTCAAAGGCTTTGTCAAGAAGTGTATCCAAATTATGTTTGATGGACACAGTGGGGTCATGGTCTAGAGGCGCATAGATGGTTTGATCTTGTAGTTGTCTTATACACTCTGCATCATAATCTGTGGTGTTCATGATAACCAGAGCGCCTCCTTTATCAGCCGGTCGTATCGTTATGCTCTTGTCACTATATAGATCTCTTATGATTTTCATTTCATGAGGTTTGAGATTCTTATGTGATGGAAATTTATAGCTGATGCGTTTGAGGTCTCTGGTGACAAGCTTTTGAAAGATATCGATCAATGGTACTGTGATGGGTGGTATGAATCCACTCTTGGCTCTAAACTTTTGCAAATCAGGGGCGTTTGTTATGCTCTCGTGAGGTTCCAACTCTGCAAAGAAGACTTTAAGTTTCAGTTTTCTTACAAACTTGTACAGTTCAATCTTGGTGTCAAATAATGTAGTACTGTGTGTGGGCACAAAGCTTAGACCCTTCTGGAGTGTCTTCTCTTCAATCTTGCTCAATGTTTTGTGGGATATATTAATGACTAGGTTTTCCTTAGTTGCAGTCTCAGTTGGGGTTTGTTTCTGGGGTTTCCTCCTCTCCCCCCTTGCAGGTTTCTTTTGGCCGGGCGCCTAAAAAAGCCAAAGTTGTAGGTGTTTGCGTAGATGGATTAGTCGTATGATTGGAATCACCTAATGTTTGTTCCGTGGGGATCTCAGATTCCCTTTGTTCCTTTGAATCAGAACTAGATGTATTGTCTGATAGGTATTTGTAAAGTTTTTTAGGGGCTACTGGTCCATGTTTATCCATCCACGTGTATACCTCTTCGTTGATATAATTATAGGTATCACGTTTGAATTTTTTAACTTTCTTCTGTTCCAACTCGGTTTTATAATCTTCAAGTTTGGTGTTGATATCTGCTAGAATGATGTCATATTCTTCTTTCCCTAGTGAACCGAAGAGTTCTTTTTCAATATCTTGGATTTCAGTGCTTAGGGAAGTCAAATTTTTTAACAACTCTTGAATGGTTAATAAAATTAGGTCCAACGAGCATTTGTTCAAAATGGCTTCCCACTTGCGTACAAACTCTTTACTCTCCTTGCACAGAGTAGGGCAAAGTTGTATGCGCAAGCCTCTTGGAATTCATTGATTTTTGAAGTAGCGACCTAATGTGATCGCATGTAATTTCCTGTTTATCTCCTTGCGTATTAAGTATTGTAACTGTTTGATCCGTTTAGCCGGATCATTAGTCGTAGTTGCATGTGTGCCAATGGATCTTTCGCTGATTAGCTTGAGAATTGCAGTTGCCTCCTCTGTTGAGAACACTAGGGTTTCTGCACATTTAGATGAAAGTCCTTCAATGTCTTCAAAGGACATGTTGATTTCAAACAAATTTTTAATTAGAAAGGATATTCGGATATGTGTGCCTCCACTTGCGTGTGTCTCACAACGGGGGGAGAGAAGGAGCAAAATGAGAATAAGTGGGCACCACTGGATAAAGTCACTTCAAAAGTAGTCATTCATGTGATGAAATGAAGACGAGGAAACGTGACCCTGGGCATTGGCTCACCTGCACACAAAAAAGAGATTGGTCGAGGGTGATGCCCACGAGACCCCTATTGAACCTGGGCATTTAATGCCAGATTAGACACGCCTCTCCCTGGACGCTAAATCTGGCGATTAAGCGTTGCTACACCCCCCTCACTCTTGAGCATAACTTGCACTCGAGCACATTCCTCCATTGATGCCCAGTCAGCTCAGTGCCTAAATCTGTGTGCCAATTCATGAACCGTGGTTCCCGGATCCTACCATCCAATGGGTTGAGCTGGTGATAGATAGCATTTAATTTTGTATTGCCTGTATCTACTGTTTGAAGGCGAGAAATCGTTCCCCGTACTCCAATTCTGCATCTGTGCACCGGGGTGGAGGATCGCACCCATCTCCACCCAGCAAAGCTTCAACAGAGACCTACAGGGATAGGTTCCTGGTAGTTCCCTAATTTGAACCGATATCGACTTTGCTTGTCGACCTACATATCACCTTTATCACCAGCTCCCTGCTCTGCTCCCTTTGCCTGCCCGCTGGCACAGACAAAGGCGTTCATTGGTTGATGTTTCCTAGCTGACAGGTGTCCACTCTGACCCCTCTTCAGCAGAGGTATAGACAGGGTAGGGCCTGAGCGGGCAATGCACATCCAAAATGTGCACATGCCCACTCAGCAGCGGCGTGTGGGCACTTAAGATGTTAATGTCACTGCGGTGGGCCAAACTACATTAGCTTCCGGCACCACTTGGTAGACAATCCTGACTACACCTCTGCTCCTCAGGAGCCCATATCGCCTTGGACTCTGAGCACTCTTGTAATAGTGTTAGACGGGGCCAGAGATAGAATGGACCCAAACCTACAGATTTGCCACTGACAACAGTCTTCTTCTTTTATGAGTTCTTTCGTAGACTGTTCCTCCGCGTGGAGCCACACACCGCAGAACGGCAGTCAGTCAAGAATGTGGCACCCTTCAGGTCCCCTGGGCATAGCTCAGAGATCAGCTGGGTGTCATCAGCATAACTGTATGTCCTAACACTGAAATTCATAATCAGACAAGGCAGGGGGCTGAGAGAGATGTTATTAAGGAGCGGGAGAGGGCAGAGCCCCATAGTACCCCACACCCCAAAGGCCATGATCTTCTTCCCCCATCTCCCGGTTAGAAAGGAATGTAACTATTTCAGGACCATTTCTCCACAGCCAATGTCCCTGAGTCTCCTTATCAGTATGTCATGTGAGACGATGTCCAAAGGCCATGGCCAGATCCAAGCACTAGTACTCCTGTGCCTATTCGGTCTGCCTGCCGCTGCAGGTCATCCAAGATGGCCGCCATGTTCAACTCAGTCCCCTTCTGAAGTCTGAAACTGGCCTTGCAGTGCTCTAGTATGTTAAAAGTCTCATTAAGAGATGGAAGTTGACCAACTACTGCCTTTTCAACTAGTTTAACCACACTAAGCATGGTAGCTAAAGGCCGGAAATTAGAGCGGTCATAGAAGTCAGCTGATAGCTCCTTGAGTGGAGGAGGCACCACTGAAACCTTTGTAGCAGACAGCACAGTACTGGTGCATAAGGCAGTGTTACCATTTTATAACATTGCCAAAGGTAAGAAGACATGCTAAGTTACAAAGTACTTTTGGAAGACAGGGGTCCCTCAGTTCTACGTGTTTAGTGAACTGAGATTGGTCAAGAGGTTGAAAGTATGGTTACCTCTCTCTAGGGTTTTTAGGGTATACAGTGAGTGATGGTGCAAGGTTCCACGCCTCAGACAACATTTTATTTTATACTGTAAATATCTTGCAATATTATCTCTGTTGGGCCAACTGTTCCTTTCAAAGCTAATCATGTTCATTTTGCCTAACATGATATTTTGTAGAGGTCAGGTTATACTGTATTCGGCAGGGGTGTCAGGTGTAGATTATGAATGGTTTTATTCTTCTGGTTGACTGGTTTGAGGTTACAGGTTATATTAGGAGGGACACCTACTGGCCACAATGTCACATCCAGCCTCCAGGCACCAACACAGAATATTCAGTTTGGGCATTCGCTCAACATATCACTCATCGTCATACATTCATGTCACGCGCTAGTAGCACCACCCAGTTACAGGATACAACCCCTCCCTCCTTCACACACATATCATCAAACACTGGAGATAGAATGGCAGGGTGCAATGGATACCTAATATATTGCGAGGTTGATTTATCATGTGGTTTGCTGCTTTGTGTGCTATCTTTTATTGCATGCATACAAAAAGCACTGTCGTAAGTCTAAAATGAGGATGGGCAGGAAGAGATGTGGTCTGCTGACAAACTGTACAGTGTCGGATCGGGATTCCTGGAGTCAGGTAAATACAATAAGAAATACTTCCCCAAGAGTTACCCAAATGATATGATTCTGGGCTAATCACTTGACCCTGGTATCTGTCATGGCATATGCAAGTTATGGGGAGTTAGAGCATTTACACATTGTGCACAGCACTTCATCTTGAATAATTAATCATGTTATGATATGTGTATGATTTTGAACTACCAGATGATGGATAGTGATTGTCTAGTTTAAGGTTGTCGAACTCCAGGCCTCGAGAGGCGGCATCCTGACGGGTTTTCAGGATATCCCTCATTAATATTCACAAGAAAATGTTTGCATACATTTAGATTCATGGTATGCAAAATTATCTCAGGAATATTAATGAGGGGTACCCTAAATATCCGACATGTTTCCGGCCCTCGAGGCCTGGAGTTGGACAACCCTGGTCTATGTGTTGTAATCAGCAAAAGTCACATCATTTAAAGAAATGTTGACATAAAAAAGAGCAAAGCATATCATAAGCAAAATATATAATTACTGGTGTACTGGCCCGTGTACATGGGCCAAAGTGCAGGTTTTCATAGACACAGTAGGATCACTATAGATTCTAAGCTTACAGCTCCATCTAGCTGTGACAACAGCCGAAGTTATACCAATTGGACCACTGTAACAGGCGAAGCTATGCAACTTGAACCACTGTATAACCTAAGGCAACAGCTCCCTCTAGTGGAGCATTCTGTGCGTTTGGGCATCCTCTACTGCGAATGACAGAATCGGACAAACATACATCTGGCCTTTTTTTGGCAGTTCTCAGATTGATGTCTATTTAGGTTGATTTGACTATGTTTTACCTAAAATAGGCCCATTGCCACCAGGAGCACCCATGCCCCTTTTCTGTACATTTGGGCAAATCACTTTACATAACTGTGCCTTATTCTCATTTGCTACTAAAAATTAGACCATCCTGAAAGGATTATGCTTATTCAGTATTATAGCAAAGGCCTCAAACATGCATGGTTTACTAGACTGCACAGATATCCCACATACTGACTTTGTATTGAGAGCACACCAGAGGGTCAAGGGTCATTTCGTAAGTATAATACTTGCCAAAGATAATGCTTTCAAGATAGTCTCAATTTTAGTAGCAAATGAAAATGAGCTGCATGTTATCTGTTTCCTTAATGTCTTGTGCCCCAGTGTTTGTTGAAGAAAGGTTTTGTATAATGTAACTGGTCTGCAACAGCGCCCTGATGCCTGAGGGTTTAGGTGCTTTACAAATGAAAAATAAATAAATAAATGTAACTGACTCATGAGAAAGACACGTGTGACCTATAAGCAAATCTGTTTTTTGTAAGCTGTGAAGCATATAGAAAGTCCTTTCCTTGCAGGCTAGTCCCAGAGAAAGGTTTTCATATATAGAAATAGGACTGCTGTCATCCGGTGTTTGCCTTTTAATAGACCTCAAGATTTAGCAAGTGTTAATACTGTGAAGAACAATTAAGCTGCCCGGACAGACTATACATAACCCGCAGCCCATCAGACATGACAAAACACTCAGCGGTTCAATCCCAATCCAGAGGCATCTCTCGTTGAATCTGACACTCTGTGTGACACAGTGAGAGAGAGAGGCTGCATGTGGGGTCAGGCTCTATGTGCAAATGTGTGTGAGTTTGCGAATGTGTGTTTGCTGACCATACTTGAAACGTGACTTACACAGATACACCCTCCACTCGTCACCTGCCAGGTAGTGTGTGAGGGGGTGGCTAGAGGGTAGGGGCACTATCTGCCATGTGGTGGGGTAGAAGAGCAGGGTGGAATGTAAAACAGCAGGGGTCCATGTTCTGGGGAATATGTGGGGCTAACATGACAATGTGCATAACAGAGGCAACATTGGCATAGCCTTTTTGCACTGGCAGCATACATTTATCGGGCTAGTAACACATTTATGACAGTATTGCCTCAGTAAAACACAGTCTCCTGCTGAGGCAAAACTGTTGTTCGTTTGTTGAGACTAATATCATAATGGTTTGTGGGAAATATAGAGCTCTGCAAGAAAACGTGTTTTACTGCAGCAACACTGGCATGGCAGGGTTGAGCCTGGATTACCGTGAATTTACCGAATTAGAAATGTTCGAGGGAGAAAAAAACGAAAGTCAGTTGAACGAAAATGACATTTGGTTTTCACTCCCCGAACATTTCTGACAACCCACTGCCCCCATCCCCATAGTTATCTCTTGGCAGCACACCTCCTTCTGTGTCGCCGTCTCCTGCATCCCTCTGCGACGCTGGTACCCTTCACTTAAGTGAATGGGAGCCTGCACAGCAGGGTCCTCTTTTTTTCTATTTTTTTTTACAAACTTTATTCAATAGGGAGTGGGGAACACCCCTGCAATTCCTGATGGCACTATAGTGGAGTGCAGAGGACACCCCTGCGGCCCCTGTGGCCATTGGTCTCTAAAATGACACTAAATGGGGATTTTATTTGACATTTTCGGCTGTAGTAATTTTCGTAAAGCCGATTTTAAAATAAATCCCCCATCTGTTTTTTATTTTTTTTATTCAAACAAATATAGGGATTCCGTTGAGCCTGGCATCACCATTTTTTGTGAGGAATGCAAGTGTCAGTATGAGAGTTTGTTTCAATGGAGCAACACTAGAATCATATTGTTGAAACTGGCATAACTTTCTATGAGCAATATAGAGAACAGCATGAAAATGTGTTTATAAGTGTGACACTGCATGGAATTGTTGGATCTATGTTGGAACGCTGACATTTGTTGCCCGAAAGTAAAATGGTCGCAAAAACGTAGACCAGAAATGGTTGCAAAAGTATTTACTGCAAAATACAGGGGAGAACTCATTCAGTCCTCCCTGCCCTCCCTTCCTGTATACCTGACCCCTACCCACCCTCTACTTCTTTGTGGTAATAAATGCAGTACACTTTGTGGTTAAAGAAATGTAGCCAATTTACCAATTTACTTTCAATCGAAGTACTATGTACCACATTGATGAGCATGTCATCATCGTTTTCTGGAGGCAATGTAGACACCACTCTGAGAATATGTTATACTTGGGGTACATTGGCGTGGCATTGTTGAGCCTGTCATCATAATTTTCTGGAGGCAATATACAAACCACTCTGAGAATATGTTATACTTGGGCAACATTGTCGTGGCATTGTTGAGCCTGTCATCATCATTTTCTGGAGGCAATGTAGACACCACTCAGAATATGATATACTTGGGCAACATAGGCGTGACAATGTTGAGACTGACATCACTATTTTCTAGAAGCAGTATGTGCTTTACTGGAGAAACACTGCTATAATGCACTTGAAGAGGGCATGACATTGCCATTATGAGATTAACTGGGGGAGTTTGAAACTGTCATCTGATGAATTTCGATATTCTATGTGTTGCCCTGCTTTTACATTCCATGCATTTATCAAATTTCACCTGAAATGTGGGCTGTAAAATACACTTTTTCAGTTTAAAATTATAGCCTTGTAGACTGAGAGATGGGTCATTATTGCGGGATAATGATTCACCACCAAGTTATGGCTAAAGGTAAAGCATGGGGCCGTAAATTGGGGATGGGTCCTTATCCCAAGCGATGAGGCCTATAAGGTCTAGCGCGTAGTGGTAGTAGCAATACATGTTTTGGAGTTTTGCTGGTGAAGTAAAACATGTTACTTTAATACTGGGTAAAGTAAATAGGCAACAGAGTTAGTAAAGTAAATGTGTTGTTATTTTGTAGTATTAAAATAACATGGTTGTGCTCATAAATTAAGCATTGCCCACTTGGTTGAACTGAAACAGTTTTAACATGAGCACGAATTTGGTGTCATGAAAAAGTGAATGGTTTCTCTATAAGAAAGTGAAAGTATTTCCCCATGTTTAGCATTATCTGTCACGTGGTGAATTGGATGTTGTAGCAAAAAATGTCCTCTCTGGGAGGAAGCGTCTTGTTGAAAGAAATCTTGCCTGAAAATTGCATTGTTGTCTTCCCTGACTAATTTTGAAGACAAAATGTTCAGAATGCAGTCAATTCCAGCCATTATTGACTCCACGCTAAACATCCTGCTTGACTGAGAGGAGGTCAATAAGAAGGTCAATAACGCTTTCCAGGAGGTCAATAACGCTTTCCACGTACTAATTGAAAATAACTCATGGAAGGAGAAGAGGTACGCCCGCTGGATCAGGCATCCCTGTGTAGGTTCGGGTTTGCTTGCTTCGCTCACACACTCATTCAAGGAAGATTTTCACAGCCCACCCCGTTTAATAATTCACTGCTTCCCATTACTGAGGATGGTGCACAGGCTACGTGTCAAGCGTGCAAATACAGCACAGGCAGGATTTGCTGCCTAGACTTGATGGTGAGTGATAATATGGTGCAGAGACCCTTGGAGCCTACCTCCTCTGCTCAGCCTGTGCTGGGATTTCGGTTTCTGCTCCATTTTCTCGTGCAGCAATTGCTGTCACATCTCTGAATGCAAAGTAAATGGACCCCATCTGCCTTCATTGAGCAGTGTTGAATGGTATAGGGGCAATGTTTCCCTTTTAAGGGGGTTAACTAGGGTGGTTAGCAGGCACTCTGGAACCTTTGTGCATGCCCTCAGGAACCAGGAAGCTCTCTCTGCTTCCTGGTTCCTGTTAATACTATGCAGAAGCCAGAGTGCCCCCACGGAAGATGGTGTTGGTTCCAGGACTGCAGGTAAGGAGAATATTTTGTTAATGTATTGTATGTATGCATACATAATATATGCGTGCATGCATTGCATGAGAGTGTTTGTGTCTGTATGTGTGCCTGAGTGGTATGTGTGCTCACGTGAATGGAGAAATGAATGGAGATGTGCATGCGTGTTTGAATGAGAGAAATGAATGAATGTGTATGAATCTGTGCTTGTGTGCCGTCGACCGGGGTTGTCTCTGTGAGTGCTGGTGGAGCTGAAATGTCATACCCTGACATACCCCTCTCACACTGAGGGGGAGAGGGGAGGGAATGCCAGGAAATGACATTGCATGTTCTCATGGACATCAAGACTAAAGCAAACATGATTTCTGTTTGTTTGACTCTTGATGCCCATAAGGGGGACGCAGGACAGATAACTGCCTATATTGCCTGCGGGTCTGGACCGTAATGATATAAGCACCTGGCCGCACAGCTGGATGCTCGGTGAAGACCTAAACATGGTATGAAAAAAATTAAAAAATCACTTATGTACGTGGAGCAGATGGCAACTGGGGTCTTCCAAGCAGCAGTTCGTTTTCAGTGCCCAGGGAGTATGCGGGATGCACAGATGTGGGCCCAGTTCATGAGGGTAGAGGGGGCATGGGCACCTAATGGGGTCATGATGCCGGCAGTGAGAGGAAGAGGGGTGGCAGCCATCAGGATCCATGACCACACCAGAGAGTAAAAACCCAGAATACGTGGCTCCTGATTGGCTCTCAGGACTCTAAAGCGCCATTCCAGATGCAAATATCCATGAAGCACTCCCCACAGGGCAACAGAAGACGGCAGAAAAATGGAGTCCGATGGTAAACGGATACACGATGAAAGCCCTCATCCCCCATTGCACTCATTGGCCATTCCTTGATGCTAACATTGTCTGCTCACAGGAAAGTAATCCTGGGCCTGGCGGTAAGGCTCATGGGAGGCAGACTGTCATAGGGTGTGTTTGCGGTGGTTGCAGGGGGGGTGCCAGCCTGTGGAGATAATGGGGATGTCGACCAAGGCTAACAGAAAGGAGCTTGGTTTGAGCTCTGCGTAATGGAAAATAATACGTAAAACCTTTTTTTAAACATTTAATTTCCGTTACGGCTCATGTTCATTTATTTGAATGGCGCAGAGGCGGGCAGATCGTAACTTCGGATTCCGCCACCTCTTCTTCTCCGACATACGACTACAGCATTTGCGCCGGTATTTATTTTCAGGCTGGTGCAAATGCTGTGAATCCACTGGCTTGTTACACCAGCAAAGAGCAGGTAGACTCCATAGGGATCTATTGTAAACGCCTCCTGCCCTGTGCACATGGCAGGCAGCGTTTACTTCATTTGCATTGCGAAGTGCAAAAGGGTAGAATACAAGCGTCATCGCCGACTTTCCACATTCCCCTTTTGGACTCTGCTGTGCAAATGAGGAAAACTACATGACGGTACCTTTCTGCTTGTGACTGTAACCGTAACAGGTACCCAACGCCAAATAACAGGGAACTTGAAAGTGTGCCCCAAAATGTTATATAAGGTATGACTGCCTGGTACTTTCTCCTTGAAGTGTCATCTTCTGATAGTATCTGTTCTTGCTATCACATTGATGACTTGCCGTTGCCTTTTCCGTTGTGCGGTGTAAATAGCAAGCAATTTTGGAAAAAACGCATCTCCAGCCAAAAGCCACAAGAGGCTCCTCTGGCAACACCAACCAGGAAGAAATCACCTCATCCCAGCAACAGTAGAGACAATATCAGAGCTACCAACTACTGATGGACCACTAGGTGATCAAGTGACAAGAGCATGTGTCATTCCTTCGTGTTTTTGGCTTCACTTTATTTATTTATTGATTTATTTGTACAGTGCTCCAAACCCATAAGCATCAGGGCGCTGTTACAGGCATTTATAAGCATTCTTAGGTGTCCTTGGGAGTGGTACAAAGCAAACAACACAAAAATAGGCAAACAGTGCATGTATTTCTGTCTTGAACTTGACTGCCAGGGGCCATCTTGGATTGGTCACTGACAACATTTCCAGATGCCATCTTGGATACTTGACATCACTTCATGTGGCCATTTTAGACCAAACCCATATCCATCCGAAAGCCACAAAAGGCTACTCTGGCAACACCAATCAGTAAGAAATCACCTCATCCCAGCAACAGCAGAGACAATATCAGGGCGATCAACCACTAATGGACTAGGTGATCAGGTGACGAGAGCATGTGGCATCCATTCTGAACTTTCTAGGGGTGGCCAGCCAGGGGTGTCCAGTTAAGGGCGGAAGAGTGAAGGGTGAAGACCAGCCCTTGACCGGTCTCTTTGCCTATTTATTTTATTTATTTATTTTTGCATTTATAGCAGCACACCAAGCCTTCGGGCATCAGGGCGCTAGTTAGAGTAAGTGAGAAGTGACATTCTTAAAAGTGCAAGACCACGCAAACATAAATGGTGCGGGCGGCTACATCAGGCCAATAGATACATGAGTGACAAAATAATGGTAAATGCACAGTTGGCAGAAGCCATGCCTCATAGTGCGGGGGGGCTACATCAAGCCAACAGATACATGAGTGACAAAATAATGGTAAATGCACAGTCTGGCAAAGCCATGGTAATTTATTTATTTATTTGGATTTGTAAAGCATGCCAAAGCCCAAAGGCATTGAAGCGCTGTTGCATGAGTCTGTCTTGTTTACAAAAAAGAGAATGTTTGGTTCATGGTAGGTGCTCAGGGTTACATAGAGCATGAACTTCGTTCAGAGGGAGCGAATCTCTCTAATAGCATTACATTTCAATGAGGAAGAATACAGTCCAAAAACATTACAGATTTCAAATCATACACTAGTATAGGCCAGAGGAGAGTTGCTATGTTATACAAATAACATAGTCTTAATCGCTTTGCGAAAGGCTGAGTGTGAGTCAATCCTTCTTATGTGAGGTGGAAGGGTGTTCCAATGGGTTACTGCCAAGGTGGGGAAGCTTGTGCCTCCAGCTCAAACTCTCTGGGTCTTAGGGATGGCAATTCTGTTGGTGTAGGCCTCTCTGATGGGTCTGGTTGAGAGTGGCTTGGCGATTCTTTGGGCAAGGAAGAGAGGAGCTAGATTATAGACACATTTATGCGTGAGAGCAAGAGTTTTAAAAATGATTCTTTCTTTAACGGGAAACCAGTGAACCTGCTTCCTGGTCTCAGAGACATGCTCCCTTTTGAAGATACCAGTGGCGGCACTAAGGGCATTGTTTTGTACTATTTGGAGCTTAGCGATATTTTTCCCAGATGTCCCCACAAAGAGGGCATTACATTAGTCCAATCGGGATCCTATTATTGCTCTTGCAATGGTGAGACAGTTCTGTTATGAAAGGGCCTTGCTGCATTAAGCAATTTGGAGTGGTATGCTGAGGTACGAGCAATGGTGTTGACCTGTCTATTCATAGTAAGGTTGGAGTCCAGAAATACACCTACGGTTTTGACAGCCTGGGATACCTTGATTGGTGTGTTATCAATCAGGAAGGAGCTATATTGTTTGTCCAGTCTTCCAATAGTGGCAGGGGATCCAATAAGCAGAATTTCGGTTTTCGACATTATTGAGGCAGAGCCAGTGTTCTGCCATCCAGGTTTGGATAGTTGAGTATATGGAATTGAGGGTGGTCATGTCGGACTTGTAATCACCTGTAAGATGGATAAGCACCTGCGTATCATCCACATAATTAGTGTATGGGATGCCCAGGGCGTCCAAAATGATGAACAGTGGCCTTGTGAATAGGTTATATAGGGTAGGCGAGATGCAGAAACCTTGTGGGACGCCACATTTCATGTTACTTGGGTGTGCTCAGGCTGAGTCAGAGAAGACTTTCATAACACTTTCCAGAAGAAACGAGGTGATCCAAGCACAAGCCTTGGGGGAGAAGTTCGCCGCAGAGGAGAGATGGTGGCAGAGTGTTTTATGATCCACCAGGTCGAAGGCTGCGGATAAATCAAGGAGCAGCAGGGGCAGCAGGAGCGCAGGTTTGGCTGCATCACGGAAGTCATTCATTTGATTTTTTAGGTCTAGCAATGCAGTTTTGTTGCCGTGTCCTGGCGGAAGCCAGACTGCCAAAGGCCCAGAAGATGGTTGGCTTCAAAGAATTTTGGGATTTGCAGATAAGCTGCTTTATCCAGGGTTTTAAATAGGAATGGAACTGTAGCGATAGGTCTATAGTTCCCTGGGACCTTAGGGCCAAGCAAGGGTTTCTTAAGGAGAGGGAGTTGCCAAGCTTCTTTAAGACCAGTTGGGACATGGCCAGACTGGAAGGATGCATTAATGGAGACTGTGATGAAAGGAGCCTAGGTGGGGGCACAATCGTTGATAAGCTGTGCCGGGCAGACATCCCCTTAACAAGGATTTGAGGAGGGTCATGACTTTTGGTTCACTCATTTCCTTGAAGGCGAATGACGGGGGGCACAGATTCAGTCAAAAACCAGTTTGAGTGACTGATACTTGAGATTGTGCGCTGTTCACCAACCTATAAATTGGTTTACAAAATGTGTACAAGAAAAAAACAACGAGGAGCAGGAGTCCTCCAAAAAGAGAACCCTCCACCCAAGGGTTCACAGTGCAGTGAAAATATCCTGGAAACTACTGAAAGACTATTACTGCGCTTGGAACTAGTATTCTTGATGAATGTACATATATTCAGATAATGTTGCTTTTGCAATTGCAAGCGTAATGCTGATAATAATGTAGTCCACGCATTAAATCTAGAGAATTTCTTCTTTGTATTGTAACAATAGCCGACACGTGTTTCAACCCTGAAGGTCGTTCTCAAGGCTATTAATCAACCAAAGTTGTTCAATAATTCACAAAATAAACATATTTAACAATATTATCATCATATTGTAGAGTTAGTTGATAACAAAAAGAAAATTCAACCTATGTTGAACCGTAAAATGAAATAATAAATACCATAGGATACCGGTTGATGGGAGTTTAGGTTAAGCAAGCGTTCTTGGAAGGAATTAGAAGAAAACAGTTTCAGTTCATATTCACCGTCAAAGATGACATAGATTGCTGATATGACATTTTCTTTACATGTGCAAGCTTGCAAAGACTGAAGTCAAAGTACATTGGTGCGCAATTGAGGATAACATGTGTCCAGCACCGATGATCACCCATTTGGAGTCCGTATTATATTAGCCCATGTGTCAAGGTCATTAAAATAAAATGCTAAGTGCACAGCAAGCATTGCCCATGCATGTAATTCACCCGGTTGTGATGTTAAAATGATCCTCTAGAATTCATGCAAGTGCTTACCATCCAAGTGCACTTTTTAAAGCCTGTGGATGTAATTGTAAGTAAAAAATTTGTCTTGACAATTATAAACCAAATGAGTAATGTAGTAATGCTCAATGCTTATCTGTGCCTACCTTGAATAGCGTTTTCAACTATCATCAAAATAGGTATCTTCTTTGTTTGTCAAAGTGATCACCGGGTCAAATCCCTGTGCCCTTAAAAGCAGATAAATGTACGTTTTAATAACCATTACTTGTTTAGTAAAAATGGATTCCCGCAGAGTTTGCGCTCACCTGTGATTGGGAAAAATCCCTGAGTTTCCTGTTTCGTCAGTAGTATTGCTTGCCATGGCCACGTCGCCGTATAACAAATGATATACGGCCTTGGCCGCGCTAAGCAGTGACATGCCAGCGCATGATGTCAGAATGTAAACATGACACATCAGTAATTATCGTGCTTGCGCTAATGTACTGTTGTTGCAGCGTGGGAGTCTACTAATATGTTGTTATGTATAATGTAAATATACGTGACTAGCTGATGAGTATTGGATCATGGCTGTAGGTTAGTGAGCATGGAATGCCAAAGATGTACTGTACATTCACTACATACAATATTTTCATAATTGTATGTGCAATTATATAAATTGTGAACTAAATACTATATACTAAACTACATAGTATATATGAACTATATACTGGTGAGTGGAGCTAAGCAGTGGTTCCGTATATACTATTCTATTGCCACGGGCAGTGTTTGTAATGGTTGCCAAAAGGTGATTTTTAACTAAAATTGAGACTAGTGTTCTCCAGGTACTCCAAAAGGGTTGAATCATACGTGCTGTCCCCCATGCTTCCCCATGTATGCATGAGTTTTGTCTGGATCATGTTATTTGGTACAACAATCTCAATTACAAAAAAACATACATCTCATGCTCCGAGTTCAAACCGGACTCTGTTGATCTTAAAAGACAAATTATTCTTGCTTCCATTTTGTGCAATTTGAGTTGTAAGTCTCTCCCCCCTCTTTCCTTTTTAACTTTCATTAGACCCAAGAAACGTATATCTTCAACGTCATCCATTTGGTGTTCTTTTTGCCAATGAATGGCCAGTGATGTTTTAGGTTAAGTATTCCTCAAACTCAGAAGATGCTCTCGAATATGTATGTGCAGCTGCCTGATGGTGCTGCCAACATATTGTTTGCCACAAACACATTTGATAATGTAGACAACGTAACATGTTTTACAATTGATATGATCCTCAATAATGATTTCATTGCCCAACCGATCTTTAAAGATTTCACATTTGTCTAAAGCGTATTTGCATTGGTTGCAGTGACCACATTTGTGAAAGCCACCGCAGCTTGTGAGGCAATTGTGTGTTTCTGTTGGTGATAAGTTCAGAAATGAAGGGCACAGTTTGTTTCTGAGTGTAGGCGCCTTGGTGAAAGTAAGTTTAGGCCTGTCTGTGAGAAAAGGTGTTAAGTCCTTATCTAATTGGAGAATGTTCCAACGTTTGGCTGCCATTTGGTATAACACAGCACTATCTCTGGAGTATTGAGTTATAATGGCAATAGGTTGCGTTTCTGCCCTGCTTTTCCTGCACTTATTGACCAATTCTTTCTGTGTAGTATGCATGTATTTGTTGGATGCTTGATTGATGGTCCTAAGGCTATATCCTCTGTCAAGAAACCTCTTGGTTAGTAATTTGCATTCTTGTTTGTAATCACAGTCACGACTACAGTTTCTGCGAGCTCTATAGAATTCGGCCCCAGGAGTGTTTTTAATGGTTCCCCGTTGATGTCCACTGTTGGCGTGTAATACTGAGTTAACCTATGATGGTTTGCGATATGTCTTTGTTTGAATCTGATTGTCTGGAATAAAGATATGCAGGTCCAAAAAATCAATATGTGACAGACTAGCGTGTCCTGTAAGCTGAATTCCAAGTTCATTCTTATTGGCATGTTAGACAAAATCTTGAAAAGATTCTGGTGTTCCTGCCCATATGATGACGATATTGTCTATGAATCTTTTCCATCTAATAATACGATTCACGAAAACATTATGTTGGTATATGTGTTGCTCCTCATATTGTGACATAAATAGGCGTGAATTTCACACCCATCGCAACTCCTCTTTCTTGTTGAAAAAATTGCTCATTAAATAAACACACATTATTCTTCAAGGTGAACAATAAGAATTCCTCAAGCATTTCTACATGCTTCCAATGAGAAGCAGAACAGTTTCTGAAGGTGAATTCTGGAGCATTTATTGTCAGATCATGTCCGATGCTAGTATATAGCGCTGTAACATACAAAGTTGCAAGTAGATAATCCGAGTGCCATTCTACAGTGTCTAGAAATTGTAGAACGCAAGTGCTATCCCTAATGTAGGATTTCATTAGTACCACAAAGCTTGTCAGAGCCTCATCTAAGTACTGGGAGAGGCCCTGTGTGGCCCAGCCTACACCACTCATAATTGGCCTCACTTCAGGCAGCTGTTGGTATGTTTTGTGGGTTCTGGGTAGAAAATATATATTCAAGATTGTAGGATTATTCACAAGAAGAAACTTTTTTTCTTCATCAGTTACAAGTCCCATAAGGTGCCATTTGGTATTTAGGTTAGTCAGCTCCAATACTATGGAGTTCGTAGGATTAGTTTTAAAAATCTTGTAGCAATGTGGTGTTGTAAGAGGCCCATTTGAATGTAGTCCTTTGTATTGAGTACCACCACATTACCCCCTTTATCGGTGTCCTTGATAGTAATTAAATGGTTTGCCATGAGGGAATTCAGGGCTTGATATTTGCGTTTCGTAAGATTATATGTGGTTTTATTGCTTTTTATGGAGTTTCTCTTGGAGTGCATTTGTTTGTTCATTAAAGTGTGTATATCCTTAACCATGGATTTATGAATAATATCAATGACATTCTCAGTAGTAACTTGTGGTGTAAATTTGGATGAGTTGAGTTCACGAATTTCTAAATTTCTGGTATTCACTCCGAAATCCAAACAAACTGAATTCAAGTCTGACTTTCCCTCTGTTTTGAGGTGAGTCAGAATTTCAATGTTCTTGAGGTCTGACAAAGTTAGAGTACTCAAGGGTTCTGGGGTCTCAGAAGGTTTGAAGGAGCGTACCTGTGTTGCAAAATGTTTTGCGCGGCCAAGGCCATATTTCATTTGTTATACGGCGACGCGGCCATTGCAAGCAATAGTCCTGACGAAACAGGACACTCAAGGATTTTTCCCAATCACAGGTGAGCGCGAACTCTGCAGGAATCCATTTTTACTAAACAAGTAATGGTTACTAAAACATACGTTTATCTGCTTTTAAGGGCACAGGGATTTGACCCAGTGATTACTTTGACAAACAAAGAAGATACCTATTTCGATGATAGTTGAAAACGCTATTCAAGGTAGGCACAGATAAGCATTGAACATTACTACTTTACTCATTTGGTTTATAATTGTCAAGACAAATTTTATACTTACAATTACATCCACAGGCTTTAAAAAGAACAAGTGCACTTGGATGGTAAGCACTTGCATGAATTCTAGAGGATCATTTTAACATCACAACCAGGTGAATTGCATGCATGGGCAATGCTTGCTGTGTACTTACCATTTTATTTTAATGACCTTGACACATGGGCTAATATAATATGGACTCCAAATGGGTGATCATCGGTGCTGGACACATGTTATCCTCAATTGCGCACCAATGTACTTTGACTTCAGTCTTTGCAAGCTTGCACATGTAAAGAAAATGTCATATCAGCAATTTATGTCATCTTTGACAGTGAATATGAACTGAAACTGTTTTCTTCTAATTCCTTCCATGAACGCTTGCTTAACCTAAACTCCCATCAACCGGTATGCTATGGTATTTATTATTTCATTTTACGGTTCATCATTGGTTGAATTTTCTTTTTGTTATCAAGTAACTCTACAATATGATGATAATATTGTTTAATATGTTTATTTTGTGAATTATTGAACAACTTTGGTTGATTAATAGCCTTGAGAACGACCTTCAGGGTCGAAACACGTGCCGGCTATTGTTACAATACAAAGAAGAAATTCTCTAGATTTAATACGTGGACTACATTATTATCAGCATGAAAGCTTGCAATTGCAAAAGCAACATTATCTGAATATAAGTACATTAATCAAGAATACTAGTTCCAAGCGCAGTGATAGTCTTTCAGTAGTTTCCAGGATAATTCCCTCAGATTCAGGTTCTGCAGACTTGCTACCATGTAGGTTAGCAATTTGGAGACTGAGAGCCTGTTGATGGGCGAGAATTTTACTTTGTAAGATGTTAAGTTTATCAAGCATAGCAGTTTGGATATCTGTGCCAGGGTAATCAGGGTTTCCAACTCTCTAAAGATAGCAAATATGTGTTTGGTCCCTGGTTTGGCCTTTGCTTTCCTCGTATTATGTGATGAGGCTTTAATGATGGCCGCCTTCTATTCTTTATAAATATTTTTAAAAGCCACCTGAGAGGCATCATTAGGAGAAGCTTTCCAGATGGACAGCGCTGTCCTCGTCTTGGACCGCAGCTCCAGAAGGTCCTGGGAGTACCATGCATTAGAGTGCGTGGACCGCTTGGCTTTTCTTAGTGTGAGGGGACCAATGGTGTCAGCCGCTTGAGTGATGACAGATTCTAATGCAGTAGGGAGAATTTCAGGGTCCCTGGAAAAAGGGGGCTGAAGGGCGTGCACCAAGATGTAAGGAGTGAGCCTCTCCTTCGTGAGCTGACGAGAACTTCTGGTGAGTGCCGGTGGGAACGGAATCACTTGCTTCGGTGGCCTGATGGTGATGTTCAGGTCGAATTGAATGGAGTGATGGTCTGACCATGGAATAGGAGAGATGTCTGTCACCAGGACAGAACAGTTATGATGGGCCACCCAATCAAGGGTACGTCCTTTAATATGGGTTGGCTCAGAGATGGCCTGAGTGAACCCTACGGTAGATAGGCTTTGTTAAGGGCAGCTACTTGGGAGACATTAGGGTCGTGAAGGCCTACATTCATGGTGAGGGGGGCTACATCAGTCCAGCAGATACATGAGCGACAAAATAATGGTAAATGCACAGTCTGGCAAAGCCGAGCCTCATGGTTCGGGGGGCTGCATCAGGCCAAAAAAACATGAGTGAACAAATAATGGTAAATGCACAGTCTGGCAAAGCCAAGCCTCATGGTTCGAGGGGCTACATCAGGCTAGTAGATAGATGAGTGACAAAATGATGGTAAATACACAGTCTGGCAAAGCCACGCCTCATGGTGAGGGGTGCTGCATCAGGCCAAAAAAACATGAGTGAAAAAAAAAAAGGTAAATTTGCAGTCTGGCAAAGCCACGCCTCATGGTGAGGGGTGCTGCATCAGGCCAAAAAAACATGAGTGAAAAAAAAAAGGTAAATTCGCAGTCTGGCAAAGCCACGCCTCATGGTGAGGGGGGCTGCATCAGGCCAAAAAAACATGAGTGAAAAAATAAAAGGTAAATTCACAGTCTGTCAAAGCCACGCCTCATGGTGAGGGGGGCTGCATCAGGCCAAAAAAACATGAGTGAAAAAATAAAAGGTAAATTCACAGTCTGGCAAAGCCACGCCTCATGGTGAGGGGGGCTACATTAGCCTTTGCTTTTGCCCATCTACCTGTGAGTACCCGAAGCTTCCTCATTACTGTGCTGTCTCTCCACACTGTGCTACTAACCTTTTTTTTTTTTTTTTAAATGTCTTTATTAATTTTACAACAAACTATACACATAAAATCAATGGTTAATCATTGCCACATGAGTACTTCAGAGGAACATAAAACAATTCCCCCCCTCCCTCCCCACCCGCCTCTCCCGAGACCACAGTTAGACCTTCAATCCTTGTTTTAGACCCTCGACGGCCCTGGACTGTCAGAGCCTTCCGAAGCGCTCTCTCGCGCTGCTGGGTGGAGCAGTGGCACAGTTAATGCCACCCACCGGAGTAGTTCCTCGCTGGATTCTAATCTCTGTACTTGGATTGCAGTTTCCCAAGCAGCAGTCTCAGCCGTTATCCATCTTTTGAGATCGGCCCACCAGAGGGCTTCACTCGGGCCTCTTGCGCTTTTCCAGCTCATAGCTATACATCTTTTCGCCGTTATGTATATTAAGTCCTTGAGCTTGTTGAGGGGTTTGTTTTTGCTGTTTCTCGTATAGCTACCCAATATGCAGGCTGCTGGGTCAAGAATGTCAACTACTATTTCGGCATATGCTACCTTTTTCTACACCTGAGCCCAGAACCTTTGAACAGAGGGACAACCCCAGAACATGTGGGTCATTCCGGCCTTTGGCGTATTGCATTTGGGGCATGTCTGGACTGCGGCTCCCCTGAACCTAGATATGGCTTCTGGTGTGAGGTAGGCTCTATTAGTAATGTAAAGTTGGATGAGCTGTAGGCGGGCATTCCTAGATATTTTTTTGTGGTAGTGGGTTATCTTTTCCCATGTTTTATCTTCAAACTCCCTACCCAATTCGATCTCCCATCTGCTCTTGCATTTGAGTTCGTTTGTGGTTGTGCCCTGCAGCAACGCTTCGTATAGTCTGGAGGTTTCGTGGCCTCCCTCAGCAGTGTCGAGCATGGACTCGATGGTCTCGTTTTCTATGAACTGGTTTGCGGCTTCCGGCCATCTCTCCTTTATGGCTTGGATTACCGCCCTGTGGAGCAGAAACTGGCCTGTGGGTAGGCCTGCAGACTCACTGAGGTCGATGAATGACATTAGTTCTTGTTCGCTGGTGAGGTCCCCTAGCACCGCTACCCCCCAAGGTTCCCATAGGGTGCGTATTTCCTTGTGCCCCCATGGGTGTTTGGCCATGATTGCGGCGATGGGTATCTGCGGGGAGAGCGGATCCGCAGTCCCCACTTTTACGCAGGCACGCCTCCAGAGCTGGGTCCCAAGTTGAACTAGATAAGGGTAATGCCTTAGTGTCTCCCTTTCAACCCACAGTGTGTCCCTAAGTAGCAACGTAGGCAGGGCCGGCTGGAGAAGTCGGGTATCAGTGGTGGTTTCGTCGGCCATCCATTGTGTCACTTGTCTAAGCTGGCTGGCCAAGTAATCTAGCTCGAAATTAGGGACCTTCAGCCCCCCCCTCTCGTAGGGTCTTTGGAGATTTTCAAGCGCCACTCTGTGCCTACCCCCCTGCCAGAGGAATCTTCTACAAAGTTTGTTCAAGTCTCTGAAAAAGGAGGGGGGAATGTTGAAGGGAACGTTTGTGAAGAAATGCAGTAGACGTGGGAGTGCTACCATCTTGAGTAGACCCGCCCGCCCCGCCACCGAGAGAGGGAGTTTCCCCCAAAAGACCATGGACTTATCAAGGGAGACTTTGGCTCTGACTGTATTAAGGATATGTTCCGTGCTGGGGCTGCGGTGTATGGTGACCCCAAGGTATCTAAAGGATGTCGGCTGCCATTTAAGGTCTAGTGGGGGTAGGGATCCAAGTTCGTCCCTGTGTAAAGCAGCCAAGGGGTAAAGACACGATTTGTCCTTGTTGATCTTAATGCCCGTAAGTTTATGAAAACATTCTAGGGTCTCTAGTATGTAGGGCAGGAGGTGCTCTGGATTGTGTAAGTATAGCAGCATGTCGTCTGCGTACATGGACACAAGATGAGTCACCCCATTCAGTTCAATGCCCCCGTCACCATATTCTTGTCAGAGATACGCTGCTACCGGCTCAGCCGCAATAATATAGAGCATGGGGGACAGTGGACATCCTTGTCGGGTGCCTCTGTGAAGGGGCCATTTATCAGAATACGTCCTGTTGCTGCGCACTCTGGCGGTGGGGCAGGCGTAGACCAATTGGGTCCATTTCAGGAAGGCGGGCCCGATCACCATTTTGCCCATAGTAGCATACAACCATTCCCATCTCACCGAATCGAAGGCCTTGGTGGCGTCCAATGACGCCACCGCGTATTTTCGGGGGTTATGCTCAGTGGCGTATATGATGTGGTGCAACCTACCAGGTTTTCGGTAATAGAGCGCCCCGGTACGTAGCCAGTCTAGTCTTGGTGGATCAGCAGGGGGATCACTCTGCGTAGCCTATTTGCAAGAAGTGCTGTTAGTATTTTGCAGTCCACATTTAGCATAGAAAGTGGTCTATAAGACCCGCAGTCCGTTCCATCCCTTCCAGGCTTTAGCAAAGGGATTATTGTGGCCTCCCTCATGGAGTCAGGGAGGGTGCCCCGCTCATATGCCTCATTGAAAACCCGTGCTAGCATTGGGGCGAGGGCGTCTTCGTATGTCTTATAAAATTCCCCTGGTATGCCATCAGCGCCTGGCGCTTTTCCGGTTGGTAAGGATCTGATTATAGCCAACACCTCATCTGGGGTAATTGGCTCCTCTAGGGCCTCAGCCGATTGGGCATCTAGTGAAGGCAGCACTATGCTACTCAGGGCATCCTCTATTTCAGTGTTGGTGGGGGGCGGGGATTTGGAGTAGAGTTCTCGGTAGAACTCGGAGAAGACCAAGTTAATCTCATCTTGGGTATGTGCTGTGGTGCCATCTGGTCTGAGTATGGAGCAAATGGGTGACCTGGGGACTTCTCTTTTGTAGAGCCAAGCTAATAGTTTACCAGGTTTATCCCCCAGTGCGTGTGTTCTTTCAGAATGTTTAGCGAAGCTCAGTTTCCCCAGCGACTCCCAGTGAGCCAGGCAGGCCTGTCTCAATTCAGTAATTTTCTGTATATGTTCCGGGGTCGAGTCTGCCTCGCCCTCCAGCACACTCAGTTCTTTTTCAGCGCCCACTAGGGAGGTTGTGATGGACTTCAGGGTACCCCCAATTGTGGCAATCATCTCACCTCTCATAACCACTTTATAAGCCTCCCAAGCTGTTCCGATGTAGTCCACACTATCTAAGTTGTTCTGCCAGTACTCCTCTGTGCTGTCTCTTATATGTTCTCGGAAGGCTGTATCCAGTAAGGCCTCGGCTCTAAGTCTCCAAGTGGGAACTGGGGGTCTAGGGGGGTATACCTCCCAGGTGGCTTGCATGGGAGAGTGGTCTGATAGCACCCTGGGCAAGTAACGTGCATCACCAAATCTATCAAGCTGCCCCTGGCTTATTAAGATATAGTCCAATCTGGTATGGACCTTGTGAGGTGGGGAGAAAAAGGAATATTCTCTTTCCTCAGGGTTCCGCTCCCTCCACAGGTCACATAGTGCCAGCTGGGTTATTAGTTTAGAGAGTACTTTGGCTGGGGGGGGAAGGACGGGAGTACTTAGAGTCGGACCTGTCTATTCGGGGGTCTAATGTGCAGTTGTGATGGCCCCCCCAAATCACTGTGCAGTCTACATAGGGGCCAATCCTAGAATAAAGGGAGTGGAAGAATGCTGTGGCGTCATGGTTAGGTGCATACGTGCTAATCAGACATATCTCCCTCCCCTCCATGGTCCCCTGTACCAGTGCCATCCTGCCTTCGTTGTCTGTCTTTGTGTTCACTACTCTAAAAGGAATGGATGGGTCTATCCATATCAGGACCCCTCTAGCGTATGAAGAGTAGGGGGATCCAATTAGGGTTCCACGCCATATTTTGGCCATAGCCTCTTGTCTGTCCTTTGTTAAATGTGTTTCCTGCAGCATGGCGATTCCCACCTTGCATCTACGCAGGTAGGTGTATATCCGGAGTTTTTTAACAAAGCTATTCAAGCCTCTGACGTTCCACGTTAAAACGTTAATGCTTCCTGCCATGGGTGTCATGGTACCTGTAGATTGTCCTCTGCTTGGGCCCAGGCCTTACAAGTGATATTACTGTTGTGAAGTGTTCCTGTGGTCTCGGTGTGGTCAGACTAAAGTTCCCAACATGGGCTTTACCCCCTCGTGTCCCTTCCCTCATTGTATTCAAGACTTCTGTAACAACGGGTCCCCAAACATGACCCTTTAACTGCAAGATCCCAGAACATAGGACCGGTCCGGCGAGGTTCCTCTCGCCATGACAGGCTCTCAGGAGTGTAGCATATGAGTTCTCCATCCCAAAAACGTTAACCATTAAACTTTTAACCAATAAAACCAGTCTAGTGGGGTTGCCCCCCCTCTGACTATCCCGTTTCCGCTCCGTTTGACCTAAGTCTACAGGTGCCCTACGGGTGGGTTAGTCACCCAAAAGAGTTACTGGGGAAAAAAGAAAGGTTGGCTCAGCAGGTGTATGCTTCGCCGTTGGTCTTCAGTATGGCTCCGGTTGATTCCGTGTTGCCGCATTTAGAGTGTCATGCTGTGTGTTGTCGTCATCAGGTTTTGGGCCAGTATGGCAATGGTCAGGGCTCCGACCGGCGTGGTCGACGCTGTCTGATCTCAATGTCCGGGATTTGTTCCCTGTCCATCCACTCACATACTTCCACTGGTGTATCGAAAAAATGGGCTTTATTGTTTACTAGGACCTTCAGTCTGGCGGGATATAGGAGCATGTACCGCAGGCCTGCGTTTTTCAGTCTAACTTTGGTGTGGATGAATTGGGCTCTGCTCCTTTGAACCTGGAGGGTGTAGTCCGGGTAGATGGCGATTTTCACTGAGTTCCTGATTATGCTGCCGCCTGACCTGGAAAAAGCAAGGATCGTTTCTCTGTCTCTGTAATTAAGTACCTTGGCTATTATCGGCCTGGGTGGGTTTCCAGGTGGTGGCCTCTTGGTGAGGGATCTGTGAGCCCTTTCGATGGTAAATCCTTGGGACAAGTTACCAGCTCCAATTTCCTGGATCAGGAGGTTCTCCACATAGTTGGTGGGGTCATTCCCTTCGATTCCCTCCGGTACGCCGATGAGTCTGATGTTGTTTCGGCGTGGGCGCCCCTCCGCCTCATCCGCCCTGTCTTCTAGATTCTTAACTTTCTGAGTTAGAATGTCCACCTCTTTGAGGAGCAGCGTTTTCGCCTCCGTGTTTTCCTTAACTTGAGTCTCAAGCGCTTCGGTTCTGCCCGCTATGGATCGTACATCCTGCCTTAGCAAGTTTAAGTCTATAGCAACTGCGTCGATTTTACTCTCCATCGTTTTTTGTAACGTCATGATGGCTTCCAGCAGCTGGGAATTAGCGGGTTCGGGGGGCCCGTTGCTCGCCGCGGCTCCATGGTCAGGAACGGCATCTGCCCCCGCAGCCCCCGTGGCCGCGTAGGTCTCCATTGTTGTTTGCCTCTGTTTGTTTCTGGGCCCTTTAGTGGCCATTGCTCAAGCCTTCGCGCCTGCTGCCCATGAGGAGTTGATAGTGCGGCGATGCAATTGCCCATGTCCGGGGCCCGGCCCAAAGCGTAGAGCCCCCGGGGTTATCAAGGAGTCCTCTGGGGTGGTCGCCCGAGTAGGATGTTTAAGTATGCCAGTCACTGGTCCCGACTCCCAGCCAGGGGCTGCGCACGTGTTCGGCCTGTGGGTGAGCGAAGGGCCTCCCCGTCCTATCTCGAACTTCCACACCCCCGCACCACGGAGTTCAGGCCCCCTCGCCCCTTTCGCCCCCTCCTTACTTCGTTTAGGGGGGTATTCCACCGAAATCCACCAGCTGCGGGTTGGTTGCGACTTGCTGCTGGCGAGGATCAACCCGGCCCGGCGAGGGTTGGTCGCCTCTTCTCATCCGTCGGGACCGCCACACGCGCTGCCCCTCCCGCCCTCTCCAGGCCTCCGCCGCCCGGTCCTGCGCTGAGTCGCACAACTCAGGCCCGGTCTAGAGCCACGCACCGCCAGCAATCCCCGCCTCAGCTCGCCTGCTCCTTGTCAAGCGTGCTCCGATCTCTGCGGAGTTCGCCGGGTTCAAGCCTCCGGGTGTAGCGGCCGATCCGTGCCGATCACTGCCGCCATTTTGTGCGCCGGATCGCTTCGCCAGGCCCACAGCGTTTCTCTCCGGCGGAGTCCTCCAGACGTCCGAAACCTCGGCAGACTGCGCGTCCAGCCGACCCCTGCCTCTGGCATGAAAATCGGGAGTGGTTGCTGCGGCAAAATGTTGTTTTAGCGGCCAAATGTTGGGCACATCGCTGGAGCCGACTGAAGACGCGTCCTTCTCACATGGCGGTTAGCCACGCCCCCCCACTGTGCTACTAACCTATAGTGCATTCACTCCCGCTCCTCCTACTCACCACTCCCTATGCTTTCTCCAATCACGCTACAAATTCCTCCTTTCCTGTCTCTATTATAAAACTCACTACTGGAAACTCCCACTACTCCAGTTCTCTTCCACCTCCTTCCACAAACAAAGCTGACAAGCTAAACATACCTTCTCTAACACCTATCCACCTCGCCTCTCTTCCTCTGAGACTCAACTTCTCTTCCTTACCTCATCAACTGAACATTGCACTCTGGAATGCTCAGTCTGTATGAAACTAAACTTCCTTTATCACAGGCTACTTTCAGTCCAGCTCTCCTCCCCTAGACCTTCTTGCTATCACTGAAAACTGTATCTATCCATCTGAAACGGACACTCTGGTGGCCCTACACAACTCCAAACTATGATATGATAGGTTATTTATAATATGATAGGTTATTTATATGATAGGTTATTTATAATGCGCTTAATAGCCAGAGGTTTCTAAGCGCAGACCCGGGGACCGAACCTGTGTCACTCCGTGTCATCCCGGGACAATTATCCTTTGTTCACTCTCCTCGACTGACTGGCAAAGGTAGTTGCATCGGACACCTACTGTCTTCCCGCCTCAATGCCTCACAAATCTCCAATGCCACGTCATCTCCTACCTCTTTTGAATTCACCCTCTATACTATTGCTCTGCCTCACTCGGGTCACATCATCTCCATCTATCGCCCCCTCCTGGTCCCACTGGACCATTCTTTGATGACCTTGGGCAACTCCTTGATTCTCTTTCCACTAAACATCACTTCATTCTCTTAAGTTTAACCTGCCTACTCCGCCACTTCTCAGAAATCTGAACTTCAGTCTTTTCTTAGTGACCACGGTCTCCACTCCATAACCTACCTACCCACGCAGGGGGTAACTCTTTGGATCTCTTATTCATCTCCACCTCTCTCTCAGCCACTAATACTACTGTCACTCCATCCATATCTGATCACTCAATTGTTTCCAGCACCATCTCCTTTCCACTCTCTGACCGTTCCGCACCACTTGCTTCACCTATCACTAAACGGTAATGCAAACCTTCTGCCATTGCCCCGTTCTCTTTGACCTACAGTTCTCAATCTCCCTCACTCTCCCTCCTACTACATTTTACACTCCACCCACTCTAACATCATCCTCTGCCTCCAGCTCCCACTTTAGTCACACTAATACTGAGGAAGTGCTTTCTCTATTGATGAAGGCTAAACCCTCTTGTGCCCCCATCAGACCCTCTTCGTCCTCCGCTTGTCATGCCTATTGCCCCAACAGTGGCCTCTCACTTTGCTGAACTCTTCACCCTGTCCGTTGAGTCTGCTTGCTTTCCCTCTGTTTTTAAAACTGCCACAATCATCCCTCTCCTAAAAAAGCAAGGGACTTACCCGAACCTACCGGCTAACTTGTGTCCTGTGTCTCTCCTTCCGCACTACTCTAAAGTGCTTGAAAGGGTTGTGTACAAGAGAGACCCACTACAAGTAGGTTTCTGCTCCTGTCACTCCATGGAAACTGCTTGCATGAATGTGTCCAACTTCATCGTCTCTGCTAACCACTCAAACCTATCCACTATCCTAATTCTCCTTGACCTGTCTGCTGCCTTTGACACTGTCAATCACTCTGATCTCCTTAATACTCTCTTTCTTTTTGTGATTTGTGATCAAGCCCTTGCCTAGATTGAATCCTACCTTAAACCGCTCCAACTCTCTGTCTCCTGGAGCAACAACACCTCTCAACTCACTTCTCTAACTGTTGGTATTCCACGAGGCTCTGTCTTGGGTCCGCTCCTCTTTACACTCTACACCTCTGCTCTTGGGGCACTAATCTCCTCCTTTGAGTTCTCATACCAATTTTTCACGGACGACACCCAAATCTTCTTCTCTTTTCCTGAACTCTCCTTTGATCTCTCTATCAACATTTCCAACATTTCCATTAAATATTGGATGGCTTTGCGCTCTCTGATGTTAAACTCTATCAAAACAGAGGTACTCTTCTTCCCTGCCAAATTCTCATCTCCTCCTCTGCCTATCCAGTTCCCATCTGACACTCTCTCCTACTCTTCTTCAGCTAGAAACATCTGTGTCATCTATGACCCTTCTCACACCTTCTCTACTTTCATACTTTCATCTCCAAAACTGGAACAGCAGCTCACCTCAGCCCCCTAAATATTAGGAAAATCAGGCACCTCCTTCGTTTCCACACGGCCAAGCATCTCTTAACCACTCTTGTCTTCTCTAAACAGGACTACTGTGCCAGCCTCCTCTTTGGTCTCCACGACTATGCTTTCTGTCCTCTCGACAAGATCATTAACTTTGCTACCAGGACTCTCTTTGAATTCCCTCACACCACACCTATTTCCTCATACCGTCACCAGGCTGGATGGCTGATGATGCAAAGCAGGGCCAGATTTAAATTTCTTCTCATGGTGAACAAATCTATCCACGGTAAGGCACCACTGTATCTATCCTCCTCTATCCAACTCTATAAGCCTTCTCGCAATCTCCGGTCTGCCTCCTCGACTGCCCTTGTGGCTCCTCAGCCTCCCTGGGATTCCTCTCGCTTCTGCTGCTTGTCTCTTCTTGCATGGAATTCTCTTCCCCAAGGACATCCTAGAAACAGTCCACATGGAATAGTTCAATACCAAACTAAAAGCCTACCTCCTCGCCTCCGAGTTATCCTCTTAACCTACCTCTCATCTACCTGATATTTAAAAATTGTCCTCGCCTCTACACTGCCTCTGTCTCTCACTTCCTCTGCCTCCACGCTAGTACTTCACCCATCATGGTCACATCCCGAGCAAGTTGGCCGTACCGCCTAACTGCACTTCAAAATGTCCAATGTTCATTGTCCTTAATCTATGTATGTCCACTTATCTATTGTCCCTAGTGAATGTTCCATTTACTCCCCTCCACAACCTGGTCAGAATGCCCCTCAAACGCACCCCATTGTAAGAAGCTCACTGCTTCCCATCAAATCTGAATTCTTATTATCTGTTGTATGTTCTTTTGTGATCGAAAGAGCTTTGTTCCTCCTGTAGATAAATAAACACATAAATAAATGTAATATGTGATTATTTAACCCTTTCTCTGAAGGTTGGCATGTGCTGCTCCTTTGGCCGCTCTGGCACTTGTCCTCGTGGTAAGTTCTGTAGCCATGTCAGGTTATGTTCCACATCCCTGGTTGAGGTGGAAGGTGGTGCGTGAGTCGGCACTCGGTTTGTAAACCCCAGAGTCTGGATCGAATGGAGCGCGCTTTCGCAACCACTGAGTTGTAGAACCTTGCATAGATACAAGGTCGCTATTCCTTCCCGGAATCCCTCCAATTACACTTTAACAAAAATATTTATAATTCTGAAGGCAGAAATGTAATGTCGTGGTCTTTAATATAGTTTAATTTTGAATGAGTGAAGTGTAAAATGTTTATGGACAAAAGCTGCCTGAACTATATCCCCGCAATGGCCTTATTGGATAAATCTCCAAATCTACTATTTGATGATGAGGAATAAGAGGGCCAAACCTTGCAGATAATACACCAGTGCTAGAAATTATTTACATAGCAAATGACTGGAGCCATATCCAATTTAACCGACCAATAAACAAGCATTTGTAAATGCAACAGCTTTGGATTTTCAGCAGGTCTATGATAGGCATCTTCCAGGCACTGCCATAATTGTACAAACTGGTTATAAGATGGAAACAGTTGGGAAATGCTGAGAGCCTGAGCACATCATGGCTGTGCCTGGGTAATCTGATGCCTATACAAGAATTTCCCAGTGATTCTTTTTTAACAGAAATTCAGTGTAAGGAACAGATTCGAGGACACAATTATGGCTTATAAATCAAAAGTTGAAGGTAAACTTCGATAACACAATTTTATTAAACCTGGTTTACAAGTGCAAGTAGGGCATCATTTTCAGAAGATCGCTTAGAAATAACATGACATCCCCTTAAAAGCTCTTGGATAGCTCAAAGAGATCACAGAGGCATTGTGTCATTTGGGCTGGAGGGAGGCTGGTAGTGAGTGGGAACGGCCGCAGGGAATAGTATGCCCATAGATGTTCAATGGGTGCTTAAAAAACCAAACAACGTCCGTAGCGTGTGCCTCTCCTCACATCTGAACTCTCTCCAAGTTGTACTTTCCATGCCAATAGTTTCAGTTTACAGGCAGCGCCTGCAGCGCCATCTAATAGCCAAAACTAAAAAGTAAAACAGTGGAAGAGCTCTGGCCTCGACTTCTAAACCATGGTTTCTTTGCTCCAACAGCCTTTGTTGCCAACAGCTTCCCTGTGAAGCAGACACATGACCATGGCCCTCATATTGGTCCTTTCAAAAATTGAAGCTGGATTTGATTGTCATCAGGGGGATCTGATATTGAATATGTAACCCTTTCCTGCCTGCCAGCAGCCTCGAGGAGCAGACCAGAGTGGCCTACATTGATTTGATGGGTTGTGTCAACCTGGAAAAGCTTCATTGCCCTGCCTCTTCTTACACTCCTCTGCAGTTCCTCTCTCCATGATCCCCCATGCCCTATCCGACCTTCCTGCAAGCAGCAGCCCCGGCCTGCCGTTTCCTCCTCTTCATTCCCCCCATAGGCCTACAGTCCAGTCGATTATCTTGCTGTCACTGGCGCTGTCTTTCCCTGGACTGCCCCTTTCCAGTTTTCCTCTTGTCCACACCGACCTGCCGACTGGTTCTCCTCGGCCAAGGCTGCTCTGCTGATCCCAGGAACGGGTGACTCATTGGCGGATCCTGGGCTGGAGGGCGGCTGCAGCGGGTCCCAGGTGCCATTTCTGAGAGCAACTGTAGAACTAATCAAAGTCCTCACAAGTGGATTGCCAGCCTCTCTTGCAAACTGAACACAGAGCACAAAATACTTGCGGGGAGACAGCTGACCCCCTCTTCTACTGAAATGACTCCCTCCCTGCTTTAGGAACGGGCCCATTTGCTCGCAAGCTCATTTGCTCGATGTCTGATGTTAATGTTAAAGGTATTTATATAGCGCACCGTCACCAATGGAATTGGTCCCCAGGCGCTCTGGCGGATCTGTAAAACAAGAGGCGGGCGGGTTAGGTTAGTCTGGTGAAGAGGGAGTAGAAAAGCGATAGAAGCGGTGTGCTGTTGGCGGCTTCAGTTCGGTTTTCACCTCGCGCTGAGCTTTGGTGAGAATATCGAACCAATGCAAGACCTCATGTGCTGTTGGTGCGGTTTACGTGTGTTTGTTTGTTGTTGTGGTGTGGTGAAGTGGTGATGGCGCAAAAGTAGATGGGGGTTTGGTGTAGGTATTTATTAAGGTGGAGCACTAGAGCTGGGGAGGTTGCGGGCGTCTCCCCCTGCTATTTTTGTAGTCAATTGTGAAACAAAAAATTGGTAAATGCGCCTCGCACATATTATCCCGAGCAAACATCATAGAACTGGCGAGAAGCCAGTTTATCAGGTTGCATCGAAACTGGTAGCGGTCGGGTCTTTCATGGACATGCTCGAGACGCACGGGGTGGGTGGATTGGACAGACAGCAGGAAGGTTGTGGTTGGATGGGCGAGGGCAAGGTTGTGGGTGGGTGGGCCAGGACACGCAGGGGCGGCCTTAGAAGCTGAAGGCCCCTGTGCAGCAAATCAAAAATGTGGTGCCCTTCCACTCCCCCTGCGCGCCCCTAGTCATGTGGCACGTGGTGGGTGGTGCACCTCATTTTTCAACAGACACGGCAGGCACCCTATAGTTATTGAATGCGCTCGGCTCCGGAGAGCCGATCACATTTAATTTCAATTGGACACCTGCCGTGCCTTCTCCTACCACACCAGTTTAAGGGAGACCTTGAAAAACTCCCCCAAGCTGTTGTGGCGGGGGTCTAATGGCAGGCTCTGAGGACAAGGAAAGGCAGGCGGGTGGGTGTTGTCCAGACTGTGGAAAGGGGGGTGTTATGCAGAGCAGGTGTTCTTGTTAGATGAGCATAGGAGTCTTGTGGGATTGTGGGTGAAGATCTGGTTGGATAAGTTGTCCATAGCAGTGCAAAGCTCTGTGCATCAAAAACCAGAAATGTAAATGTGTGTGTCTCTCTGACAAGAGAAAACGAAGTGATTGGGCAGTCGGGGCCTGTGCTCCTAGTGATTGGATGGTCGGGGGTTGAGCTCCTAGTGATTGGATGGTCGGGGGCTGTGCTCCTAGTGATTGGATGGTCGTGTGATTGTGCTCCTAGTGATTGGATGGTCCGGGGTTGTGCTCCTTGTGATTGGATGGTCGTGTGGTTGTGCTCCTAGTGATTGATATTGAATGTTATTCTGGCTTCAAAGTTCTGCAGAATTTCCACATTGTGTATTAGAGCGGAGGTGGCTGCTTTTGTTATGGCATCGCAATAATCCAGTTCTGAGGTGGAGAGGGCCTGAGTTACAGTCCTTAAATGGTTGGGGAATGGAAAAGGTTTTATGTTGTGGAGTAGTTTCAGTGTGAACTGGCTGGGAGAGAGGGTGGAGTTCATATGGTCCTCAACCAGAGCGAAGAGGTTGAGGGTTACTCCACGGCTTTTGGCCTTTGTGGCTTTGAAGATGTTATGGTCAAAGATCATCATTTTTTGGTAGCAGGTGTAAAGGACCCAGAGGGCTTCAGGTCGTCCAAATGTGGCAAATTCCGTTTTGGATTTGGTCAGGGAGAGCATGTGGATATTGGAGAATATGTGAGACGAGATAAAACCTTGTGGGACTCCACAAATGAAAAGAACGGCATGAGCTGCGTAAGGGCCTTGGCAAATGTTAGATAATCTATTGGAGCACAATGATCGGACCACTTCGAGGCAGATGGCGGAGAAGATCCAGAAGCATTCCTCTGTTGGAGTCGATCACCGTTACCACTGTAGTTTCGGTACCTTGTTTAGCTCGGAAACTGGTTTGCTTTGAAATGTCTCTGAAGTTGTTCTTGGCAATTGACTTGAGAACCTGTTCTGGGAATATTAGATTGGCAAAAGGCCTGATATGTCCCAGTTCTTTTTGGTTGACAGTACTTTTCTTTAGTCTGGGTTTAATACAAAAGAGCTTCAAATGGTTTGGGAAGGAGTCTTGGGAGAAACTGAGGTGTGAGATGAAAAGGGCAAGCGATGGGCCGATCCCTTTGTAGAAGTGGTGTCGCCTGAGTGTTTTGATGCTGTCAATATTGGTAGACAGATTGAGTAGAAGCAAGTCAGAAAGAAAAAGAGGGAATTAGAGTTGTGTGATTTTGTCATTTATTCTGCACTTTTAGGATGCAGAAAATTCCTGCATCTCAATGCTCCGAATCATAAAATGGTGCCATAGTGGGTGGGAGGTATGACAGTGTTTTAAAAGTCGATGCTATTTTGAAGAGTTCTTTAGCTACATTTGTGGGATTGTGGAGGAGTTGTGTAAGGGTGGGCTTCCTTCGCTTGTTTGTTTTTGGGAGGGAATAAGTGTTGAGTTTTTCTTGAGGCCTCTTTAACTTTATGGGATTAGGATTTCCTCCGTGTATGTTCCATTTTGGAGAGTTATTGTTTCAAGTCGAGCAATTAAAGAGAAAAACATCCCTTGTACTATGGGTCGCAGCTGCATTAAGGCCATTCAGGGCTAGCTCCCACCCCAGAGGCCACCGTTCCTTGTACTTTGGGTCACAGCTGCATTATGGCCATTCAGGGCTAGCTCCCACCCCAGAGGCCACCGTTCCTTGTACTATGGGTCGCAGCTGCATTAAGGCAATTCAGGGCTAGCTCCCATCCCAGAGGCCACCGTTCCTTGTACTATGGGTCGCAGCTGCATTAAGGCCATTCAGGGCTAGCTCCCACCCCAGAGGCCACCGTTCCTTGTACTTTGGGTCACAGCTGCATTATGGCCATTCAGGGCTAGCTCCCACCCCAGAGGCCACCGTTCCTTGTACTATGGGTCGCAGCTGCATTAAGGCAATTCAGGGCTAGCTCCCATCCCAGAGGCCACCGTTCCTTGTACTATGGGTCGCAGCTGCATTATGGCCATTCAGGGCTAGCTCCCATCCCAGAGGCCACCGTTCCTTGTACTATGGGTCGCAGCTGCATTAAGGCCATTCAGGGCTAGCTCCCACCCCAGAGGCCACCGTTCCTTGTACTATGGGTCGCAGCTGCATTAAGGCAATTCAGGGATAGGGCCCACCCCAGAGGCCACCGTTCCTTGTACTATGGGTCGCAGCTGCATTAAGGCCACTCAGGGCTAGCTCCCATCCCAGAGGCCACCGTTCCTTGTACTATGGGTCGCAGCTGCATTAAGGCCATTCAGGGCTAGCTCCCATCCCAGAGGCCACCGTTCCTTGTACTATGGGTCGCAGCTGCATTAAGGCCATTCAGGGCTAGCTCCCATCCCAGAGGCCACCGTTCCTTGTACTATGGGTCGCAGCTGCATTAAGGCCATTCAGGGCTAGCTCCCATCCCAGAGGCCAACGTTCCTTGTACTATGGGTCGCAGCTGCATTAAGGCCATTCAGGGCTAGCTCCCATCCCAGAGGCCACCGTTCCTTGTACTATGGGTCGCAGCTGCATTAAGGCAATTCAGGGATAGGGCCCACCCCAGAGGCCACCGTTCCTTGTACTATGGGTCGCAACTGCATTAAGGCCATTCAGGGCTAGCTCCCATCCCAGAGGCCACCGTTCCGTGTACTATGGGTCGCAGCTGCATTAAGGCCATTCAGGGCTAGCTCCCATCCCAGAGGCCACCGTTCCTTGTACTATGGGTCGCAGCTGCATTAAGGCCATTCAGGGCTAGCTCCCATCCCAGAGGCCACCGTTCCTTGTACTATGGGTCGCAGCTGCATTAAGGCCATTCAGGGCTAGCTCCCATCCCAGAGGCCACCGTTCCTTGTACTATGGGCGCAGCTGCATTAAGGCCATTCAGGGATAGCGCCCACCCCAGAGGCCACCGTTCCTAGTACTATGGGTCGCAGCTGCATTAAGGCCATTCAGGGCTAGCTCCCATCCCAGAGGCCACCGTTCCTTGTACTATGGGTCGCAGCTGCATTAAGGCCATTCAGGGCTAGCTCCCATCCCAGAGGCCAACGTTCCTTGTACTATGGGTCGCAGCTGCATTAAGGCCATTCAGGGCTAGCTCCCATCCCAGAGGCCACCGTTCCTTGTACTATGGGTCGCAGCTGCATTAAGGCAATTCAGGGATAGGGCCCACCCCAGAGGCCACCGTTCCTTGTACTATGGGTCGCAACTGCATTAAGGCCATTCAGGGCTAGCTCCCATCCCAGAGGCCACCGTTCCGTGTACTATGGGTCGCAGCTGCATTAAGGCCATTCAGGGCTAGCTCCCATCCCAGAGGCCACCGTTCCTTGTACTATGGGTCGCAGCTGCATTAAGGCCATTCAGGGCTAGCTCCCATCCCAGAGGCCACCGTTCCTTTTACTATGGGTCGCAGCTGCATTAAGGCCATTCAGGGCTAGCTCCCATCCCAGAGGCCACCGTTCCTTGTACTATGGGCGCAGCTGCATTAAGGCCATTCAGGGATAGCGCCCACCCCAGAGGCCACCGTTCCTAGTACTATGGGTCGCAGCTGCATTAAGGCCATTCAGGGCTAGCTCCCATCCCAGAGGCCACCGTTCCTTGTACTATGGGTCGCAGCTGCATTAAGGCCATTCAGGGATATCGCCCACCCCAGAGGCCACGTTCCCAGTACTATGGGTCGCAGCTGCATTAAGGCCATTCAGGGCTAGCTCCCATCCCAGAGGCCACCGTTCCTTGTACTATGGGTCGCAGCTGCATTAAGGCCATTCAGGGATAGCGCCCACCCCAGAGGCCACCGTTTCTAGTACTATGGGTCCCAGCTGCATTAAGGACATTCAGGGATAGCGTCCACCCCAGAGTCCACCGTTCCTTGTACTATGGGTCGAAGCTGCATTAAGGCCATTCAGAGATAGCGCCCACCCCAGAGGCCACCGTTCCTTGTAGTATAGGTTGCAGCTGCAGTAAGGCCATTCAGGGATAGCGCCCACCCCAGAGGCCACCATTCCTTGTACTATGGGTCGCAGCTGCATTAAGGACATTCAGGGTTAGCACCCGCCCCAGTGGCTACCGTTCCTTGTACTATGGGTCGCAGCTGCATTAAGGAAATTCAGGGATATCGCCCACCCCAGAGGCCACTGTTCCTAGTACTATGGTTCGCAGCTGCATTAAGGCCATTCAGGGCTAGCTCCCATCCCAGAGGCCACCGTTCCTTGTACTATGGGTCGCAGCTGCATCAAGGCCATTCAGGGATAGCGCCCACCCCAGAGGCCACCGTTCCTTGTACTATGGGTCTCAGCTGCATTAAGGCCATTCAGGGATAGAGCCCACCCCAGAGGCCACCGTTCCTTGTACTATGGGTCGCAGCTGCATTAAGTCCATTCAGAGATAGCGTGCACCCCAGAGGCCACCGTTCCTTGTACTATAGGTCGCAGCTGGATTAAGGCCATTCAGAGATAGCGCCCACCCCAGAGGCCACCATTCCTTGTACTATGGGTCGCAGCTGCATTAAGGAGATTCAGGCTTAGCACCCGTCCCAGTGGCCACCGTTCCTTGTACTATGGGTCGCAGCTGCATTAAGGAAATTCAGGGATATCGCCCACCCCAGAGGCCACCGTTCCTGGTACTATGGGTCGCAGCTGCATTAAGGCCATTCAGGGATAGCATCCACCGCAGAGGCCACCGTTCCTTGTACTATGGGTCGCATCTCGATTAAGGCCATTCAGGGATAGCAGCCACCCCAGAGGCCACAGTTCCTTGTACTATGGGTCACACCTGCATTAAGGCCATTCAGGGATAGGGCCCACCCCAGAGGCCACCGTTCCTTGTACTATGGGTCGCAGCTGCATTAAGGCCATTCAGGGCTAGCTCCCATCCCAGAGGCCTTGTAGTATGGGTCGCACCTGCATTAAAGACATTCAGGGATAGGGCCCACCCCAGAGGCCACCGTTCCTTGTACTATGGGTCGCAGCTGCATTAAGGCCATTCAGGGATAGGGCCCACCCCAGAGGCCACCGTTCCTAGTACTATGGGTCGCAGCTTCATTAAGGCCATTCAGGGCTAGCTCCCATCCCAGAGGCCACAGTTCCTTGTAATATGGGTCACAGCTGCATTAACGACATTCAGGGATAGCGCCCGCCCCAGAGGCCACCGTTCCTTGTACTATGGGTCGCAGCTGCATTAAGGCCATTCAGGGATAGCGTCCACCCCAGAGGCCACCGTTCCTTGTACTATGGGTCGCAGCTGCATTAAGGCCATTCAGGGATAGCGTCCACCCCAGAGGCCACCGTTCCTTGTACTATGGGTCGCAGCTGCATTAAGGCCATTCAGGGATAGCGTCCACCCCAGAGGCCACCGTTCCTTGTACTATGGGTCGCAGCTGCATTAAGGCCATTCAGGGATAGCACCCACCCCAGAGGAAACCGTTCCTTGTAGTATGAGTCGCATGAACGCAATCCGAAAAAGCATTTGATGCGCTCTACGCTGCGCCACACAATGCGCCTCATTACGAATATGACCGAAATCCTGGTGGAAGTACTGCCATATTCGCTTACCGTTTCCAGTAGTCATTCTCACGGATTTACCATGCAATGACGAAATGGATAAGGACAGAGTTAGTCCCACTTGTCTGGAGTCCATAAGAGTCCATGGGGATGTTGGCAAATTTACCTCGGGTGGTAAGTGGTAGAATACAACTCCAGATTTTTTGCCGGAGGTGAATCTTCCACTTCACCTCTCAACTAGATAAATTGCGGTCTGGGAAACTGGCATTAATTCTGTTACCGCCATTTTTTCCCAATTACGCCACACTCGTAATGAGGCTGATTGTGTAATGATGCTCATGTGGCAACACTGGCAGGGCACAGTGTTATTTCTGATGCGCCTTGAACCTTTCAGCACGGGGCACACGATGCATAGCATGGCACCAGATCTCATGACAAAAGTATCATGACAAAAACACACCAAAGATGTCTATAACCTTAAGATTCAGCCAGGTTCTAGAGCAAGCTAAGGATTCAGACTAGGGAGCCACTAGCAAGTGGAGGGAGGGGTCACAAGGAAGATAAGGGCAGCAGAACTCCCATATAACACAGTGAGTGCTGCCATGTACTTACATGTGTTATATAGCACAAGAAGGTGGGTGCACAAAAAACCCTCACTACGGGTGAACTAACTATGAAGATCAACAGAACTATGTTCATGCCTTTTGTTTTTATTGCAATGTCCCAATTACTCAAAACATTCAAAGTGGGTATACTAATATTTGCATGAAGGTGTGATTTCATGGACAGCTGCTCTGAATTTGTAGTGTTTATTTATTATTTATTTGTTTATTTGTAACGCGCCATAGCACACAGGCATCAGCCTCAAGCATAGGGGCCTCAGGGGGGGCCCTCATGTTCGACTACTACCATGTCACCTGTGCGTGGTAGCCCCTTGGACCACTCCTTCATAGGATGCCAATCACGCGAAATCTTATCTTATCTTAACAGCATTTGTAGAGCGCGACGTGCGCCCGAATGCATCTTGGCGCTAAGTTAGGACGATAAAGAAAAGGAGAAGACTAAAACGAGCTAAGAGGTCAAAACTAAAATATGTTTTAGGAGAGATGGCAGAATGTTTCCACCAGTCTCACATCTGCAGCCCATTTCTTGCATATCTGTGCAGGCACGCCTTATCCAGCTGTTCCTTGTATATCCACCCTCAGCTTCCCACCCGTCATTTTCTGCGCCGCCGCTGTCTGCACACAGCTCCATCTGCCACTGTGTGAATCTGCTCCCAGGTGTGTGAAATGCTAATTACCCACAGTTAACGCAGGCTCCACCAGTGACGCCCACCTGCATGTGGGCCAATTGGCTTGGCAACTCCCAGATACTAAGCTCAGCTTAATCGCTTACACCCGGCATACGCTAATCAACCATAATGGCACAAATAAGACCTCCGGCGCGTGTTTGGAAATACCTTCAGCTGGCAGGCAGGCTCGTGACTTGTTTTGCAATATAATGCCAGACTATATTGAGTCATGGATCAGCCTGCACAATACGCGCTACTGCAGGTAAAACAAATCTCATCCACTGTCTACAATAATGCACCTTTCCATCAACTCCTGCATCTCTCGTCTATAAATACCTCGTTAGCAGATGCCTTGGAAAGGGATAGGCAGGGCCAGCGTCATGGCCTTTCAGCTTTTTCAAATGAAAGGGGCCTCGAGCCTCAGTGGGGCCCCCAGCACCTGCCCCCATGTGGCCAGCCAGCAGTATTACAGCACGGCAATACATTCCTTTATAGATTTCGTGGGGGCGGGAGGGGGTCGAGGGGGCGTGGTCCTTTAAATGTGCACTCGTCTTCCAGCTGTCACTTCCCTCGGGGTATACAGGAGTGTTATCAACTCTTTACCACTGGTTCCTCCACATCAGCCCCTTGCTGACAAAGAATGCCTTGTAGCTTTTTGGTGGCCATTTAGTGTTTCAGGCTCCCTGCTGGCTGGCCGTCTCATGCTAATCGGAGGCTATTAACCTTATCTCTGTCGCCATTATAATGTATGCACACCACGGGAGCTTCAGGCTGTTTTTGCTCTAAGCAAAGGGGTGTGGGGCCGCCATTGTAATGTTTGCACCCCATGGGTGCCTCAGACTGTTTTCACTCTAAGCAAGGGGAGCTCTCAACCACCATGTTAAAATGGACCCCCAAATACCCCTCCCCCCCCAACACACATCTTCATGCAGAAAGAAGAGTGCCACTAGTACAACATCAAACTTCACTTTTGTGCCTTACTGGCACATGGGGTTTGACGCATCACAGCGAACGTTTCAGGGCTTGTTTTGATATTAGCCTGTTGTGCCTTACTGGCTGGTACAAAGTCCCCTGCCTAAACTTGGGGACCAATTTATTGATTTATTTATTTTTTTTGGCATTTTTAGAACACACCTAACCCCGAGACATCTGGTAGTGTCAGGGCTGTCACAAGCTGTGGTGAGGCCCGGGGCAAAACATTTGGTGAGGCCCCCTTACAATTTTTTGCACTCGGCCAGCGGTGGCACATCCGCAAAAAGGAGACTCGAGAAATCTTCCCTTGAGTTTGTGTTCAGGATCCCAAATATGGTTTATTACTACAACTCTAAATTAACTACAGCAAAGTTAGATTTCTCTACTGAAGAAAGGTTCATGCAAGACTAACTTTTTTATCATATGAATAAATATATATAGGATGGCATAAGCTCTCCACTGCACCACCTCCAATTCTCTGAGAGTCAGTCACTTTTCCAAGCAAAGAGTTGAAGGCAGATCTCTTTCTTCGGCTGGGGCCTCCCCCTGGAAACAGCCTCCCGGCCTCGCTGAAACTTGAGGAGAACCATCTCTGGTTCTGGAAGCACCCCAAGACCTGTCTCTTTGCTTCTGCCTTCTCTCTTCCTCTCCCTTGCTGATCACTTGTCTGATCCATGCACTGGTCACCTGGTCAAGCTCTGAATTCGGGCCCAGGTCCCTGCCTGTCCTGTTGCAATCCTGCTCTTCCTCTTGGCTCCCCTGCACTTGTGGTCTGCATCTGTAACCCTACAGTCCCCGCTCTTATTCTCCACCCGTTGGCTGCACCTATGAGTAGCCACACTTGCCGCCCGTTGGCTGCCCTCTTGGTTCTCCTTTGTTTCTGCATGTCTGCCTCCTACCCCACCCTCGGCACTTCTCCCCTCCCCCCTTCCCTGCTCTAGCGCGATCTGAATGACACAAGGCCTAGTAAGATCTGTGTTTTGTCCTACTCTTTTGTTTCTCGCTCCTTGCCTTATCGTGCCTAGAAACACTTGTAGACAGGCACATTTTAAATGCCATATCATATCATTAAGGAGCACCCTGCCCTTTTGTGTGAACATTAAAACACACGTCATACACAGTGACAAATGATGTACAGTGGAGGCTGGTACATTTCTAAACTTAAGAGGCTTAAATATTTGTGCCAATTAGGCAGGATCAACAGAGCACAATGAGGGAGCCCAAGCCAAACACGGGTTGCTTGAGGGGGGTTCTCACTCCCAAGAAAATGTTTGAAACATTGGTTTAAAAGTATGCATTTTAGAGCACTTTCTTTGAAAAACTGGCTAGAAATCCATACAGTTTGCAATTGTTTTTTTATGGAAGCACATGGAAACTCCCAATAGTTGCAAATCACACATTGTGCATAGGAACATTTTCCAAAACATTTCATGCCGCCTTTCCACATGAGATATGCTAGTATAAAAATATATTCATGCTGGTTGTTCTAATTATGTCGATGCAGACTGCATCAATATATGCCATTACTACCATGTACGGACTCTGAGCCAGTAAAAATGCCAAGACACAGAAAGTATATCCAGGCTGACTGTGTACCATAAGTGTTATTACTAGCTAGATTGGCCTACATTCAGTGTGGGCCAATTTAGCCAAGCAGTATGTTTGCTTTAACCTTGATGCATAGTCCTGTGTAGTGGTATTAACTGGCCATTGATACTGCCAGTGCAAACTGGTTTCAGTACCTGAGCATCTAATAGCAGTGCCTGGTAAATGCCTAAAACTTATACACAAGCCAAAACTTATTTTTTTTAAAACATCAGCGAAAGACACGCAGGGTGTTTTTAAATTGAGTGGCCAAAGGCAGACCTGATTAAGACATTTTTATTACACCAGTTGCTTGTTTACAACTCCAATGAAGTCATGAACTCTCAGAAGACTCCTTTGAGGAAACACTTGCAGGCACATTGAGGGCAAAGTTTGATGGCAAGGCATGTTTAAAGCTAGCTCAAAGAGTTCTAGTGAGGAGGTGTTTTGAGTGAGGAGGGCAGGAACTGGATGAGAATTGCCATAGGGATTAGCATGGCCATGAGAAGTCATTTCACTGTTAGCATCTGCATTCATATCCATACATTTTCAGATAATTGAAATTGTGATGTGGGGTTAGCACTTGCATGCTAGGGGAGTGATTAGAAGGGAAGTGGTGACATGAGCCATCTCATTCTCACAGAAGTCCGTCCTTAAGTGTGAGGTTTCAGAAATGAAGGCAAGAGGTAGCTGCTTGTAACATTGAAGCTTCACCAGAATAGTCTCATTCGAAATGTGGAAAGATGTTAGGTGCCCCCACACAAGGAAGTTTGCCCCTTCCTCACAGCCTCTGATGTTAGCGCCTCTCCCAACATTTGAAGTGCTAGCCCCTCTCCCCCCTGACATTTTAGCCTAGGTGCACCTCTGATGCCATGAACCCACCACTTAATGAAGTGGCTCCCAGGGCGGCTACATTTAGGCGTGGTGCTGAACACACACTCACAAAAAACACTTTCACCCATGCATTCATCCACCAGTTACACAACTCCATACATGCATGCATACATAAAACCAGACATAGCATTGACACAAACACCAAGATACATGCATGCATTCATACATACCCATATACATACTCATTTAATTTAAATACACATATACACTTTTAGTTTAAAATAAAAACACTTACCCTACCTCCATGCACCCTTAAAAAGCAACCACGCAGCCGACACATAGACATGCTGCCTGAGAAGAGAGAACTCCTCTCCCATCAGTCAGCGTGATCACGCTGACAACATGAACACACTGGCTGACAGGAGAGGAGTCCTCTCCTATCAGTCAGCGTGGTCCTGCTGAGCAACGTGAACACACAAACTGACAAGAGAGAACTCCTCTCCCATCAGTCAGCGTGGTCACGCTGAGCAACGTGAACACACTGATTGACAAGAGAACTTCTCTCCCATCAGTCAGCATGATCACGCTGACAACGTGAACACACTGACTGACGAGAACTCCTCTCCCATCAGTCAGCGTGATCACGCTGACAACATGAACACACTGGCTGACAGGAGAGGAGTCCTCTCCTATCAGTCAGCGTGGTCCTGCTGAGCAACGTGAACACACAAACTGACAAGAGAGAACTCCTCTCCCATCAGTCAGCGTGGTCACGCTGAGCAACGTGAACACACTGATTGACAAGAGAACTTCTCTCCCATCAGTCAGCATGATCACGCTGACAACGTGAACACACTGACTGACGAGAACTCCTCTCCCATCAGTCAGTGTGGTCACGCTGAGCAACATGAACACACTGACTGACAAGAGAGAACTCCTCTCCCATCAGTCAGCGTGATCACGCTGACAACATGAACACACTGGCTGACAGGAGAGGAGTCCTCTCCTATCAGTCAGCGTGGTCCTGCTGAGCAACGTGAACACACGAACTGACAAGAGAGAACTCCTCTCCCATCAGTCAGCGTGGTCACGCTGAGCAACGTGAACACACTGATTGACAAGAGAACTTCTCTCCCATCAGTCAGCATGATCACGCTGACGACGTGAACACACTGCCTGACAAGAGAGAACTCCTCTCCCATCAGTCAGTGTGGTCACGCTGAGCAACATGAACACACTGACTGACAAGAGAGAACTCCTCTCCCATCAGTCAGCGTGATCACGCTGACAACATGAACACACTGACTGACAGGGGAGGAGCCCTCTCCTGTCATCAGCATGGTCATGCTGAGCAACGTGAACACACTGACTGACAAGAGAGAACTCCTCTCCCATCAGTCAGCGTGGTCACGCTGAGCAACATGAACACACTGACAAGAGAGAACTCCTCTCCTATCAGTTAGCGTGATCACACTGACAACATGAACACACTGACTGACAAGAGAGAACTCCTCTCCTATCAGTCAGCGTGGTCATGCTGAGCAACGTGAACACAGACTGACAAGAGAGAACTCCTCTCCCATCAGTCAGCGTGATCACACTGACAACATGAACACACTGATTGACAAGAGAGAACTCCTCTCCTGTCAGCGTGATCATGCTGACAACATGAACACACTGACTGACAGGAGATGACCCCTCTCCTGTCAGTCAGTGTGATCATGCTGAGCAACAGGGACACACTGACTGACAAGAGAGAACTCCTCTCCCATCAGTTAGCATGGTCACGCTGAGCAACGTGAGCACACTGACTGACAGGAGAGAAGTCTTCTCCTATCAGTCAGCGTGGTCATGCTGAGCAACGTGAACACACTGACAGTCAGCATGGTCATGCTGAGCAACGTGAACACACTGACTGAGGAGAGAGAACTCATTTCCCATCAGTTAGCGTGATCACACTGACAACATGAACACACTGACTGACAGGAGAGGAGTCCTCTCCTATCAGTCAGCGTGGTCATGCTGAGCAACGTGAACACACTGACTGACAGAACAGGAGCATGTCATTCAGCATGTCCACGTTGTCAGCTGAATAACGGGAGGCAGCTAGGCTCACTTCTGAGCCCTGCTGTCTCCCCTTATTTTGCTGTTTGTTGCGGAGCCAAACGGCTTCACAACAAAAAAGCAGAATCATTGCAGGGGCAGAGAGCAGACAGCACAGTCCCCCGTGTAAATAATGGACACGGGAGACTGTGCTGCCTTTCACTTAGGAGCGGGGGCCGCGAGGCCCCCTGCAAGTGCGAGGCCTGGGGCAGTTTGCCCCCCCTGCACCCCCCTCGTGACGGCCCTGGGTAGTGTGCTGCCCAAGGTGCCAGGAGCCACTTCGAGCTTGTGGGTGGTAGACCTGGAGGCAGGATCCCTAGGCAGTCCTCATTGAGTCCCTGCACTAATGCAGGGGGCAGTCACAGGGACCCACATACCCATCGATCCTAATGGCCAACTGGGAAAGTGGGTCAACCAGAGGCATTGCTAGAGGCTTCTGGGGGTGCTATGGCCCTGGGTATTTTGGTTATAGCCCCGGATAGAAGCTCAGGGGCTACAACCAAAAGGCTGGTTAGCCCCTCGTCGAACAGTCCCTACATTACCATAGCCCCAGATCTTTTCCAGAACTAGCAACACCCCTGGGGTCAAATATTGCCGCATTAAGCACCGCCGTAACAACACGACCTAGAAGTCAGGACCTTTCCATTAAAAGGAATGAAGTTGCAGTCATCGGATATCCAGAAACAGAAGTGTAGTGCAATTCTTCATCCCTCACTACTTAAATTACTCAGACAAGTTCTCAAAACTGATGCACTATCACTGCATAAGAGGGAGAAAACAAACCAAGAATGCTCTCCCACTCTCATCACAGGGATTACAATGCTACAATTTCCCCAGTGACTAAAACATGCCAGCAGTACCTACCTTACCAAAGGTTCCCCTCACGTCTGATCTACACCCTGGTGGGGAAGGGTGCACAGTTCAAAGCAGAGTATGCCAGAAAATCTCCATAAGGGAGGAGAGGAGAACACCCACATGCTCGAGACCACCATAAAATCCAAAATGGCGGCCGGCCTTAATATAACCTTGGCCCATACCCCGCTCAGCCCACATGCCAAAGTTACATGGCACAATCACAGGCTGGCTCAGACTGCACTGCATAGGTGCATTCCGTAATTCCAAGCACCGCCCTAGGGGAGGAGAGACCAGTCTACAAAAAACAGTTCTCCCAATACAGGCGTATGAGGTGTTCAAGAAGGAGCTGAGGGAAGGTGTTTGTAGGAGACTGGCGAGTCAAAGGCCTTCTGACAAGAGGCAAGGAGGATAGAAGTTTGCTGGAGGTTCAAGGGAGAGAGATTTATTGGAGGAAGAGAAGGGTTACCAACTGGAGTGGGACTTATAAGAGGAGGATGTTTAGCATATGGAAGTAGAGTTATGGAAGGAGGAGGAGCGGCACCAACTGGTGGGAGAATTATTGAATAAGGAAGTTTGGTACTACCAGGAGAGAGAGTTCTTGGAGGAGGAGTATGAACATCCAAGGGGCATGGAGGAGGCAAGGAGGTCCAAATAATGGAAAGGAGGATAGAGGAGTATTGCCAATAGTCTAGAGGGGAAAATACCTTTACTCAGCCTGAGAAGGAGAGAGAAAAGCAAGCAGCCCCTTGGAAGTTTCTAGCAGGCCAGTCCATCTCAGGGTAGTTACTAGAGGTGGGTGGAGGAACGAAACGGTGCAACCTTACCGGCCTTGAAGGTAACGATATGAGTAGGAAGGGGGGGAATATCCCAAGGTCCAGGACCCTGGAACAGGGAGGGGGCCAGTGGACCCAGAGCCACCCAATCACACAACATTATCGCTTGGAAGTTGATCCCCTATTATAAAAGAGATTTTTCGACCCAGAGTTACTGGAGTGGATCCTAAGACTCTGTGAGTCCTGGGCATCTTTACTTGGATGGAATGGACAATGTACCCGAGAAATGTGGCGCGGAAAGGGCAGGTGGAGGTCTGTCTAGCCTTTACCCGGAAGGACCCGGTCTGAGACGAGGCGCAGGAGCACTGAAAGGGTTCACTGTGGTTCATAGCACCGGCGTGGAAAGGGCAGTCCTCCGACAAGCGGAGGAGTGGCCAGCCCTTACCTGGAAGGACCCCTGTCAGAGGTGAAGCACAGGAAGTCTGAAAGGTCGGGAACCGGCGCAAGAAGGTCGGCACAGAAAGGGCAATCTACCAGTCAGGAAACCACCAGGCTAGATGGCCTGCCAATGCCCTATTATAATTATTACATCGCCGCCTATCCTCAACTCAAGCGCCATCTCCATGAACTCCACGTCTACTAGTGAGATTCCTGAACCCACATGAGCTATTTTAATTGCTACTGATTTTTTATTTTTTTTAAAACAATATGATCTATTGATGACCAATCTGCATATGAACCCCCCAGAGTGGGAAGAACAAACTCCCCGACAGCATCACGAGCCACACCCCTAGACAGAACTGCTCTGACAACACCTGACGTGCCGCACGATCTACACCTCTTTGAAACACTGAGAGGACCTCAGAAACTAGGAGCAAAGGCTCATACAACACCGGTCTAGATCAACTTTCTCAATCTGCAAAGGACAGTCATTAACCATAAAGCAATCTCTACCTCGTTACCAACAGAGCTTGAAGAGGAAAATCCAATACCAGAACAAAACAACGTGGAGGAGGTCCTCATAACCTTTGAAGATACTTTAGATTCCTCTACACAAATTTACGGAGATAAGAAGCAATAGTGCAGTGGTGTTTTCAAGTTAAAACAAAACTTTACTTACACTAGTTATGTCTCTGACTTCAAAATAAATATTTACATCTCAAATAGGTATGAAGTCTTGACATCGACCACTGACGATCTGGTGAATGATTGTACACCATCAAAAATCAGCACTGATGTCATTGATGCTACTAAAAATGACAAGAGAGTTGATCCTATAAAAGGCAAGAAGCTGACAAAGCAGCTAAATTACAAGTTAAGGCCTCAGCAAGCAATGGGAAAGATACTACGACCCCTAGTCCAGGTTCTCAAACTCATGCTCCATCTTTTAATGCCATCACTACATCAAATAATGGCAGGTTTAAGAGAGATTTAATTAGATTGAACTCTCTAGCACTGTATGCTTTTCCAGCCTGTTGAGATAATGCACAACCAAACCCCTTTGCAGCTATCAATGCATCACCCTTCCCTACAGAGACACCTTCTGCCTCTAAAGGGCAAAGTCTATTTCTGGGAAGTCAGAGTACTGGGAAACTCCCTGGAAATTGTATAAGAGAGCAGTTCCAGGGGAGGACAACTACAATCTCAGGTTCGCATAATCCAAATGTTGCTCCTGAAAGAGAATTAATACATACGGCTCAACAGAAAATGGATCCAGACCCCCATACAATTTAATCCCCAAAAAACGGAGGCAACAATGCAATCCAATTTCCAATAACAGGAAATTGGCCAATACCATTAAAACTTACATGACTGGAGTCCAACGTCTACAGAAGGCATCTGAAAGCCTAAGATCTCCCTGATTAACAAAAGCTGCCATTTGCAGAGACACGGTAGAGGATGTAAATCCTTCATCCACAAGGTCGTAATAGATGCCGATAGACACCGAAATGGAAAACAACTTTGGTACTATACAATCAAACTGAAATTTCACTTTGTAGATAGGCTTATAGTGATGGAAACAAGATCTTTCCCAGCACTGGGTTCAAATTTCCAAACAAGGTCTTCTCTGCATTTTACTCTGAATAGAAGTCACTGTGAAAAAGCAGAAACTCAAGCAGATGATATTGATTGACTTTTAAAAATTATTGGTCCTGGAAATGCATCTCCGGATGATGAAATCCTTTCTACCATCCCGAAAAGCGAAAAGACCATAGACCCATGCCTGATAGTGCTATCATGAAATATAGCAGGTTTAAAGGGAAAGTGACAAGACCCTGATTGGGAGGATTTCATTAATGACCATACTATTGTTTGCATACAGGAAACCTGGCTGTTGGAACCCAAGACAAGAAAAGGTACACCTCTTTTTCTACACCAGGCATAACGGGGAAAAGAGGTGCCCAAGTGGCGGTCTGATCACGTGGGCAAGAAATGACCTGAAAGGGTTTTTTTACAAAAATAGATATTCCTTCTGTAGATCTACTAGAAGTGGGATGTAGATGAGAATATTACAGTAATTATTGTCAATATATATTTGAGACCAATAGAAAGTGCTATAAATGATATAATTTCCGCACTTGAGGGAATTGAATCTATGGGCTACAATAAGGTACATCTCATATTGGTGGGCGATTGCAATATTCAACACAAGGTTATTGACGAATATACATTTTTGTACAAGGAAAATGACAAATTGTGGGATGTGCCAGTGGCACAATGTGGGGAGACTGTAGCACTCATTAAGCATACACATAACGGATACAATGTACGTTGGTTAATGGGTATAGGTCTTGTAACAGCAGATTCCTCTGTGATATTCCAACAAGACCCATTTTACGAACATTAAGTCGACACTCGCATATCGCTTATATTCTAACCAAGTTAGATAGCTGGAAAATAATTGGATATTTTTAGGTAATCGAAACGTTTGTACCTTCATTTATTCAATGATCCCATGGTGTAATTCACTCAGACTTCCCTATAAACATTGTACCAACAGCAAATAGAAGGAGAGTGAATTTGGAAGACATTGTAAATCCAGACAAAATTCCCAATATTTATTGATCAGTAATAGCTTTTTTTGAAAGCTTCTTTGACGATCAAATTTAAATTTCATCGAGCCTCATCTGAAAATTGATTAGCAATGTTTTTCCCACTTTTTATGAAGCAGCTGCAAATCAGTAAAGAAGGCAAATCACCATCAAAAGATTGGTATGATCGTGAATGTAGATCTACCAAATCTACACTGCTTGCAGCTATAAAAACAAAAGAGGGTTGAGATTGCAGAACATTAGGGATATAAGAAATTAGTACAAAATCTTAGTCGAAAGGAAAAAGAAAGACTATGAAATAAGTAACTGAGAACAATTGAAAACAAAGATACTAGAACATTTTGTAAAATTGTTTCCTCCGATACAGCAAATGATGATCACACATTACCTTTGACATTTGGAAAATACATTTTGGCAATCATTGTGCCTATCCCCCCAATACGTCAGACTGTATAAGACAAAACAAAGCTGCCAAATGTGTCCAGATACATATACACTAAACATCACAATAAAAGAGGTAGAGCTGGCGATAATTCTCCAGAAGAGTAGTGAAGCCCATGTTTGGATTCATTTCTTTTCGATTTCTATAAATCTGAGATCAACATATGACTACCTTTCCCCCCAAAATGATGTAATCATATAAAACAATTGAAGATATACCTAGTACCAGGAAAGGGGCAGTCATAGTACCTATCCACAAGAAAGGAAACCGAAGTGACCCCATAAATTACCACCCTATATCTCCAATCGATTTATGTGCCAGAATTTATGGTAAAATACTGCTGTTGAGATTAGAGGATTGGACAGCAGAAAATGAGGCTCTATCCGACCTGCAAGTAGGTTTTAGGATAGTCATAAGCCCCGCCCACCAAGTCTTCCGACAATTTCTTCTCCATGAGAAATTAACAAAACTATGAAACCAAAACCTGTGTCTAGTCCTGTGAGACCAATTATACAACCACTTGATGGTAATAGATGTCCCAACAAATTTATTGGTGGCTATCTCAAAAATATATTCAGAAAAAGATAAGTTCGTTCGGAATGGGAGGTGAGTTGAAGGAGCCTTCAACAACAGACCGAGAAGTCAGACAGGTTTGTGTCCTCGCCCTAGTTTTATTCCACCTATAAATAAACTAGCTGGCAAATGTACTAGACAACCTTGATACGGATGCCCCTGTCTTGGGAGGCAGGAAAGTGAGCATACTGCTACCTGCAGATGACGCCATTCTCATCAGTAAAACACGTTCAGAAATACAAAACTCCTTGAATGTTCTTGCAAAAACCTGTAATGAAATGGGTATGAAATTCATTTCCCAAAAACAAAATCTTTAATTTGGTCATAACAGAAAATGTCCACACCGCTTCTACTACTAAGTGAGTGCTAAATCAAAAGTGTGGACGACGAGGACTGCCTAGGGATCAGTTGGGATAATTTGTATTTGTATTTGTATTTGTTTATTTATAACGCGCAAACCCACAGGCCCAGGGGCATCAGGGCGCAATTTGTACAAGGTTGCAAGAAAAGAACATACAGGGATATAAATTACAATAAAAGTGTGTCAAAACAGCAAAAAACAAACTTAATAATTACAAATATTACACAGGGTACAGTATCCCTAGGCTCAGCAGAGGAAGTATCCCTGAGGTAGTTGGGAGGGTAGCAGCCCGGAAATCATGTAAGGGAACAGGCGGGCTGGGTAAGTAGGACAAATGTCTGACACAACTATTGCTGGTCAAAGAGCCAGGATTTGGTTTATTCTTGAAGGTGTTGAAGGAGTCTTCAGCTCTGATGGCAGCGGGGAGGGTATTCCAAAGTTTGGAGGCTAGGACAGGGAAGCTGGTGCCTCCGGCTTTTTGGAGCTTAAACCTGGGGATAGTAAGGCAGTTAGTCTGGGCAGTTCTTAGTGGACGGGCAGTGGAGTGGCGCGAAAGCCGACTGCAGAGATAGATCGGAGCCTTGTTGGCTAGGCATTTGTGCGTGAGGGCAAGCGTTTAAGAGAGGTCATTAGGAAAAACAAATGAGAAAGTACACACTTTCTTTTGCAGGACAAGATGGGGTTGCAGAAACATTTTCTCTGCGTTATGGAGACAGAACAACCTCAAACGCCATGGAGATTCTAAGAGCTTGCGCTAATTCATCTGCACTTTATGGAGTAGAAATTTGGGGCTACTCTAATTTAAACACTTTAGAGATGAAGGAGATTAATATCTTGAAAAGCATACTCGCCATACCCAAAACCACTCTGACATTGCCCCAGCGCTTAGAATTGGCAGTGAACGGAGTAGTATGTGTCGCCAAAGTAAAACCTCTACTATAATTGTTTTAAACGTATCAGTTATGTTTTATACTGTAAATACAAAACCTTGTGGTTACATGTATATTATATTATATAAATAAAACCTCTACTTTACTGGCACAAATTGTGGACTTCAGACCATCTAACATCCTACCGGAAAGACGCATAGGATGTTCTAATGTAAAACTTGCCATGGATACGATATGTACAGGTTTAAGCCACTAAACTAGAACTTAATATCTGACATACCTCCCCGAACGAGTTGATTGTGAACACTAAATCCCAAATTATCCAGAACTATGAGAAATTCCATTAAACAACTAAAATAGCAGAGACTAAGACTACTGGTATAATAGCGCTCTATCTAGAAAGTAAACCCCACTATGGCTTCAGAAAATATTTAGACGTCATTGAAGATAGAGACGACAAGCCCCTATATCTGAAACTCTGACTGGGTAATTTACCCTTGGCAACAGTGACATGGGAAATAGGGAACAACCTGATCTTTTCCTCTTTTGCCCATTGCATGTAGTGTTGAGGAAACAATTGCTTTTTCCAATATTCAGGAGCCTGTGCATGAACACTGTTAGACAGGCTGTCTATTGCATTATGCATAAGCAAAAGACTGTATATCAAGGGCCTTGGGGCAACGCTTAAAGAGAGCATGGTGGGTCAGAAAGAAACATTTGGAAAGTTATTTTAGAGCATACAAACATATCTTTGATTTTGAATGCATACATTTTATTGATATCCTTTCTTTCTAGGTGAATTGTTATCTTAGGAAATGTGACTTGTTTTTACCGATATTCATTTTCTCTTTTTAAATTGATGAAATTTTTTACATTTTTCGTATTTTATATTTTGTACCTGGTTAACAAAAACCTTTTACAAAAATATGACATATATAAAAGAAAAAGGAAAGCAATTTCATCTAGGTTTGATAAACAGCACTTATAATGCCAAATACAATAAAAAAAGATTAAAAAAATCAACAAACAAAGATACAGAGAAAACAACGAATGAAAAGAGGAGTGTAGATTAACACTCTATGGGCCTCATTCCGAGACTGGAGGTAGCCATGCTGCCAACAGCGCTATGGCTGCCTCCAATAACGGTACTGAGTCCCCCCTCATTCAATGGGGACTTACTGGTCCTTTGCGGGACCGTTAAGTCCCCATTGAAAATACCATTCCCCATTCGAGCCCCCCTAGGGCTCAATGGGAACGGGGAAGGTGCTAATAATGGTAACGCAATTTGCGGTACCGTTATTTGCCCCCTGGACCATTTGCGGCTCCCGCTAAGGCCGCCTGATAAAACCAGGCGGCCTTAGCGGGGCCCGCAAAGGGAGCTCGGAATAGGGCGCAAAGGGATTACCGGCACCGGTGTCCTTACCGGTGCCGGTAATCCCTTTCCGCCAGCCTCGGAATGAGGCCCTATGTATATACAATAATGGATGACAAAGAGAGAGAAGATCCAGTATCCAAACCAAATAAACATTGTTTCTAGTATCATTCCCCATAGGATATGAAATTAACTAAAGCCAAAGATTAAGTTTGGGCAACAAAGATCAAGGTGGGCTGTACTCATTAGGCATTCACTTCAGATAGCCCTTATTAGCAGACACAGAGGAGAATCCTACACAGATTGTCACATTTACCACTGATGTGTACCATCTAAGTTGACATGACAAGCCTTCATCCTGTCCTTACACACATTCTCAGTTGCTACATTGACACCGGTTTCGGGATATGATGTTACATCTTTTTAGCACCTGTACCACGGCAGTTGTCAGCATTGTGTCATACCCAGATATCGATCTATCCCAGAATATTTCCGAAAGGATCATCTCTTCTCTGGCTACAAATCTCATAAAGAGGGAGGCTCTGGCAGACCAGGTACCCTTGCAGGTCATCAGATGATGTCTTAATAATTGATGAAATGTACTTGTATAATGTCGATTTTATGGTTTTATCGAAATAAATCAATTACTGACTGACAATGAACTGACGAGGATTTGGGAATCCCATAACCCACAAACTGAATGCAAAAATCAGGGAACGTCATTACAGGGCCAGGCTGATCAATGAACTTTGGAAGAGACGATTGCTTTTTTGTCTGTGCACCTGGGAAGCTACCTGCAACCTTTGTTGTATAATAATCCTTGTTTTTGGAAAGCGTTTCCTTGTGCCAGACTCTTTTGGCCTCCCACTCAGGTCACCCTCTGATATGTTGCAAGGATATGATGCTGCGCAAAGAGTGATGGGAAGTGTAGTTCAGCGCTTGCACTGGCCCAGGAAGCAGGGAAACAGAGTGCCGGAAAGCAAATAGAGTGCAAAGTGTGCCCATGGGCAAGAAGACCCTTTGACTCCAAATAAAAGCCCCTATTTACACTCAGTGCCTATAAAAAAATGTAACTCTAGACCTCCCGACAACAATTTTTAAAATAGGCACATTATGGCTAAAAATACAATAACTACACTACGCCCAGATCTGATATTCCGGTTTAGGGTGATAAGTAACTGAACAACTGGTACAGAGATCTTGCTTGGCGCTGAATCAGCTTGAATCTATCTGTTTCTGGTTTTATTAACCATGCTTCAAAATGGCAGCTACAATGTTTAACTGACCTTAGAGCAACAACAACGTAAGGATTTTGTATGGATTGTGAAATAGCTGCGACCTCAGGCAGCGTCTTATCTAAAATGAGTAGCTGAACAGTACAATGCATTACCCTCTGTGACACAAAGAGTACTTTCCTGTTAAGAATATATTGCTTTCCAGACCTGTGAGACATGTTTGTTTGTCTATTTAAACATGAAATGCCTGGAGACCATGTAAATGGCAGCGCTGGGGTTATAAATCCCACTAACAATATGTTTGTATGTATTGCACTTTGGGGTTTCTTATCAGTAATTGCCTTCCTGCAGCAAAGCTCGTGAAAGGAGAGACCGTCAATTGCTGGCTTTTGTTATAAAGCAAATCTGGGGAGTCAGAAGGCCTTTGAAACAAAGTGTGACTGGGTAAACACACAGCTCAGAAATAAAAGTAACTGCAATATGGCCGACACTTTGGGTCATTACGAGTTTGGAGGCAGCCATGGTGCTAAAAGCACCATGGCTGCATCCAAACCAGGGTCCGGGTCCGGGTCCGTGGTGTCGGAATGGGGATTTACCGGGACATTCCGACCCTTGCGGACCGCGGTAAGTCCTCGAAAATCATTCCCCATTCGAGCCCCCATAGGGCTCAATGGGAATGGGGAAGGAGCTAATAACGGGCACGCAAATTGCGGGCCTGTTATTTGCTCCCTGGTCCCTTAACGGGTCCCACTAAGGGCGGCTGGTAAAACCAGCAGGACCTAGTGGGACCCGCTAAGGGACCTCGGAATGCGGCGGTAGGGGGTTAACGGCACCGACATCCTTACCGGTGCCGTTAACCCCCTACTGCCGTACTCGTAATGACCCCCACTGTCTTCTGGTGGCTACAGACCCATGTTCAATGGGACGCGTTCATTCGTCATTGCAAAGACGCGTACTATAACCAAAGTCGAGTCGTCCATGGGACCGCTGACTGTTGAAGTGAATGGAATGTGCCAGAATCAGCGCAGACTCAAAAAATAAACGTGTTCTTGTCAGTCTCTGCTTCTTATCTTAGCCTGGAGAGATGAGCTGTTATTTAATGCATGTGCTGCGCATGTAGCCAAGATATTTTAAAGTTTGAAATGGCACAGACCTGTGGGGGAGCAAGGCCACTGCAGTATCCAGTGTAAATAACGACACACATTTGAAACGACACCTGAATAAGGACACAAAGTCGAATTGTTTGTCGAATTGTTTACGAAAAGTATATATGGGGTGCGGAGTAAGGGATTAAAAGGGGTGGGGTAGTTGGGGGAGGGAAAAAAGGTTGTAGAAACAAGGGGGTTAAAAAATAAATTTGACTTTTTTCGTTATTCAGGTGTCGTTTAAAATGTATGTCGTTTCCTCTAAAATTAGAAGTCTCTACAATGTGTAAAGGTTGTTTTCACAAATCAAACTCTTCATTGGAAGAAAAGAAAGGGCGAGGATGGGCAAAGAGTCCCTGAAAAGGGATTGCATGATTGACTATAATAATTTTGACTTGTAGAATTGTTAGATATCACTGCATTAACACATTCATCTTCATTCTCCGGAAAGTGTTCATAACATCTTGCGCTGAGAGATATTACTCTACTTATGCACGCAATGAAACAATAAAAAAATATTTGGGTGCTTACCCTGGAAAAAACAGATATCTGCACTTTTTTGAAGGAGAAGCCAGGAAACCACTGATAAACACAGATTCTGAAAACGTTTGAAAACACTGGAAAAACATAAACTCCTGCCCCAACAAACTCTTGCAGCTTAAAAACTAACCAACATGTCTCAACAATACACAGTATCCAACAACAATGATTTCAAAGTCCTACCTCAACCTAACTACCCTAACCTACAAGTGTGATCAAAACATCCAACTACGCTTTCCTCATATAACGTCTGAGGCTGAACTCCCCGACCCCTCAAAGGGAGTTTGGAAAGGATCAGTCCGGCCGAATCAGTGAAAGACTCAGCTGATTCAGAGTTTAGCTTAATAAGTTTGCCCAGGCCTATATCTGATGGTTAGGATCACTTCCCACAATTCCCCACTGAGAGATTAGGACGCCTAGAAGATAGTTGTAAGTGGAATCTTCTGGATAGGTTTAAGTACATACTAGTTACTGGTATGCTCACACACCATGCTGCTGCTAAGCGACCGGCTTGCCTGCGTAGGAAGGAACGCGCATATCACCAATGCCATTGACCTAAACCATATCCTGGCCTGCACCTGTAAGGGCAAGGACATCCACTCCAGAGCACTGATGTCCAATTGCACAGATGCCCAGGCATCACAACCACAAACTGCGGATATGTAGGTAAATAGGGAGGGCATTCTGCTGCCCGACCCATTTGCCCTGAATGAACAGCTCACCACTCACACAAACAAAGACAATGCCGCCCTCTCCCAACCCTGTGCACCCCCAATTCCTAACAGCACCATTCAGGAACCTCACAGATCCTTTAGCATCACCTCAACAAACTTACCCAGACAGGAAGGCGATGGGGACGGCCGATAAGCACAGACCGCCCAGACAGTGATACTCCTACAGACCCACACCATGACATCCCTGCCAGAGTAAAGCTCATCAGACATCAATTAAGACCCTTCTCGGAACCACAAGGCCATTTGTGTAGTGCTGTTTGAGTCCTCATCATAATAGTTTATTTAGACAACGCCATAAAACATATACTTCAAGTATTAAACCACAATTAGCAATCACCACCACAAAACACAATACAAAAACATTCAGTCAGCTATATTAGTTCATAAATTGACATTATAAATCACGTCCGGGAGGATAGCTCAGTGGCCATGTGTCCGCCTTGGAAACAAGACGACACGAAGCAACACAGGTTCGATCCCTGGGCCCACGCTTAGAAACCTCTGGGTTATTAAGCACGTTATAAATAAGCAACTAAGAAAAAAATATATAATTGCGCAATTAAAAAAATCCTGTACTAGCCCCTCGAAGCCTGCGGGCGCTTTAAAAATGCAAATAAATAAATAATAAAGTACCAGGTGAAAATGCATGTGATAAAATTCTGCAGTATCCTCTCAGAAATGAGACTTTAATTGTTTACCGTTTATAACATCTCTTAGTGTAAAATCACAGTTCAATTCTACTTCTCAGAGAGATCCAATAGAATAAAGCACTTGTAAATGTTTTATTTTTTTATTTTGTGCATTTAGGAAACATTGAGTCCTTTCGCACATAAAACCATAAAATACATTAACATAACATTGTAAGGTACAAAAAGCAATACTTCATCGAAAACCAATAAAATATACATTTCATTTTAAGCATTACACAGTGTACTAAAATTCATCCATTCTCTACAGGTAAACAGTCACTTATAAAAAAGGGTGCATTGCCTTGATTTTTAGCCATATGTGGAAGGCGGCAGCTGAGGTAACATACGATTCCCCACAATAAAGCGTGCTCCAGAAATGATGAGAGCCATAGTTTACAAATTGGGCATATCCCTGTATATAGAGATCGCTAAGAGCCTGACTATCTGTGAGGACATGTTGCGCCATTTCCACCTTAGAGAAGCATAACCGGCAGAGGCGCTCCTCTCTATTCATCCCGTCCATGCCCCAGTGTATGCCAAGACAGAAAGTATATCAAATCTAAGGTGGGGTATAAATCTGATGAGACCAGGGAGATAAAGTGTGTCGAGATATCTACGCGGAGAATCTACAACTAGGCCCTGCTGAGAATACTCTGCGTACCTGCTCATCGTCGCCAATCTGCTGAGGGATTCAATGTGGTCCTGAATGCAGGATTTACTACTCAGCCCACTCAGGAATAGGGGCAATTGCACATATTGGAACAAGCTAGAATAATATCTAGACAGTGTGATCTGACCATGGTCTCCAAATCTCTGAACCATATGCTTTTGGAACGGAGACTGCAATGGTCCAGAGCTAAGTATAGCAAGGAGGAAGTAGAGCTCCAATTAAATTTGATTTCAACTCACAGATTGCATGCCGCCACTTTCCATCGGGACCGGAGTGATTGTAGGCCCAGTTCTTAACACAAGGCCTCAACTGGGATGGAAGTAGGTAAGTTAAGAATAGAACGCAAGATTTTAGCCTGGAGTTTGGGAAGCCACAAAACCGCCTTCAAAGGGAAGACTTCTAGGGCATATAGGATAGTCGGTATGATCGACACCCTATATGCTATTACCAGGGCTTCAATGGATCTGCCACTATTCTCAAGTATAACCCTTCTAGATAACCAACCACTTGGCCCAGGTTTTTGTAACTACCCCTTCCTCCAAGTGGACCAAAGACGAAGAAGCCGAGAACCTACACGGCAAGATATTTATAGTCATTAAGAGGATCAAGGCGCTCACTATCCAAGACCCAAGAAAAACTCCCCTTACATTTTGGCCTCTTGCTGCAGAACATAACCGTGGTCTTAGATAGGTTTATTTTTAGATCATTCATTATTGAATATGCATGTAGCGCATTTGATGGTCGCTGTAGCCCCAAGGCAGCCCTGTCCATAACCATTGTATCGTTATCGGCAGCGTACATAAGGCAGACTGTCTTCTCTCCTCCAAATCGACGAGCAAACCTGTGGGCCATTTTTAAAAACTGCTGCATATCTGATACATAAAGATTGTATACTTTTTATTTTTTTTATTGTAACATGTAGTTTATTACAAACTTTTATTACAAAACCTTCGCATCCTATCATTATTATTCTCATTTTCTTTCCATGTACTCTTGGACCAAGTTGATCAGGTCGTATTGCACAACACTGTGTCTATAAAGTTTATCACTGAACATGAGAGGTGGACTGAGCTTCCACTTAATATTCGAAGCCACCAATCGTCCGTGTTCATGTTCAACGGTGCAAACTTTCCTAAATGGAGAGTTCGTAAGTCTTTGAGCATCAAGCATTCTGTTATTAAGTGTCTTGTTGATTCTGTTTTGATCCCACAGTGTCTGCATAGGTTGTCCGTGGTTACCTGATCATGTCTCATGAATAACATTTCTTTGGTCTTGATGGCATTTAATCTGAGTTGAAGAAATCTATCGCGTTGATGTCGGGAAGGAAATTGCACAAGATATCTAGGCATTACGTTTAATTTATTTTTTGTGGGTCCGAGTTTTGGAGAGGTTATTAGACCTTCAAGCTTTTCCAGATTTTGCATCCATGACCATTCATGCAGTTTTCGTTTTGCAATTTGTGGTTGTGCCAGCAACAACTCTATTTTTATATCAGCTGCTTGCATTATCGCCTTTACTCCTTGTGTCCATTTCTGTGTTAAGCCTGTATGGTGTTGACAGTTGCTTGTCGCGATTATTTCGTAGGCTGGTTCCGGTGTTGGCATGTACATCTTTCGTAGCAGAGCTAACGACTTCCAGAGCACATTTGAGTATAGTTCGTCTAGGGCTAGCTCGTGTCTGATGGCGATCATCGATATATATTTTGGTAGCTGCAACACCTTCTTCCAAAATAAACTTTCACATTTTGCCCAAATCCGAAGGTCCAGGTTCCACCCTCTCTCGGACCCGTAGGTGATAGCTGCTATTACTTTTTGGTGGTAAAACGTTCTTACTAGAATTAGTGAGAATTTGCCATAGAGGTTATGAATGTGTCTGCCTTGTATTGCCAATGTTTTCATACGTTGTGCCAAATCTTGTGCCCAGCTCCATTCCCGTATAGATTTGTTGATAGTTACCCCTAGGTATCTGATTCCTTCAATTTCAGCAATCGGTGTGTCAGCAATCTTCCACTGAAAGTTTTTGTTTTTGTTACCTTTTACTGCTCCGATCTGCATAATTTTCGTTTTGGTAACATTTATCTTTAATTCATTGATGGTCATGTAGTGATAAAGTTGTGTCAGTAGACGTTGCAGTCCTATCTGGGTTTTATCGACTAGGACTATATCGTCAGCATAAGTTATGCAATTGATGTGGTGTCCATTTATTTTTGGTGAAAAGCACTTCACATTACTCAGAGACAAGGGCACGTCTGCAATGAATAGTTTGAACAAGCAAGCCGCAAGCGGACAACCTTGCTTCACTCCCTTTTGAGTGTTCACGGCTTCTGAGAGGAGTCCTTTTTCATTTAATCTTATCTGAATTGACGTCATTGTGTGGAGTGCTTTTATAGGTTGTAGTAAATTCTCTGGGCACCCCCATGTTGTTAGTTTCTGCCACAGTTTTTCACGATTTATAGCGTCAAATGCTTGATGCATATCGATAAAGGCTATGAATAACTTTGACCTTTTTTCTAGACAGTACAATTTTAGTATGTTTACCAGGGTCAGGTTGATTTCTGTTCTGACTCCCTTGGTAAAACCAGTTTGACGGCGATCGTTGATTTTCTTCATTTCTGCCCATGCTGATAGTTTCTTTTGTAGGAAGCTTGCAAATATCTTGCCAATTGTGTCTAGTAGGGCAATCGGGCGATAGTTGGCAGGATCGGCCCGATTGCCCTTCTTGAAAATTGGAACTATAATGGCCGTGGTCCATGAGTGTGGTATTCTTTTGTATTCTGCGATCCTTGCGAATAGTTTGGTGATGAAGTTTGACCATTCGTCTTTGTTGGCTTTCAGCATCACATTGGTGATGCCATCAGGCCCGGCCGCGCGCGAGTTGTTCAGTTTCGTGATTGCCGTGGATATGTCTTCGGCTTTCTCACTGCAGTCCCATTCAATTTACGCTACTTCACGTGCAAGGATCGGGATGCTGTTTTCGTTCGTAAAACACTCTATTGAAGTGGAGTTTCCAGTCACTTTCCGTGACGCCACTGGCCATTATCTCCGTTTGATTTCTGGAGCATTTGTTTGTGATTTGCCAGATCTCTCTACAGTTATTCGATTTAATAAGACTCAACATTGCTTCGCCTCGTTCTTGATCGCGAAGGAAGGCAAAGGCTTTCACCCAATTGCGGTATTTTTGCTTCCGTTGTTTTATCTTTGTGAATGTGTCCAGGCCTCCTTGTAATTTCAGTTTACGAATTTCTTTTTGTGTCTTCTTTTTTTCTTCGATAACTTTAGTGCTCCAAGCATGGATGTGAGTTTTATTTGAATGTATCTTCAGGAGGGATCCTTTGTTGGTGCGAGGTAAAAGCGAGCGATAATTTAGAGCCGCTTCGTCAAGCATGGTCAAGTTTTGGAAGTTCTTGGTCAGTGTAGTTATTTGTTTACTATTTAATCTTAATCTATTTTACCCGTTGTTTACCTCAAGACTCTGGACCATTCTCGTGGTATGTTTTTTCGAGGGTAAGTTCATGGTCAGAACTAGGACGTCGTGATCGCTGTTTGTTGTCTTGATTATTCTCAGGTTCATGATTTTATGCCAAGAGTGTCTAGATAACCATATATAATCCAAGATCTTCTTGTGGCCCATGCTGTGCCAGGTGTTCTTTGGTGGTAGATCACCTTCTACCTGTCCGTTTGCCATATCGCAATTGCGAGTGTCCATTTCGATTGACCATAGTGCACTTCTTGACAGGTGAGGTGACCTTTTCTTCTTGGGTTCTTTTATTCGGGTCCCATTTGAGTTGAACCAGGTTGTATTCATATCACCACAGACAATGATGGAGATTTCGCGATCAGTTTGTTGATGTTTGTCTATGAGTGCCATTACCGATGACACAAATTTTTCACTAGTTATCTGAGCGGGGTTCCAGTACACGTTGACTAAAAGTATGTACTGTTTTTTAGAGGTGTTTTCAGTGTGATGTTGTAGCAGCGTGCTTTGCACAAAGATATTTGAGTTCTCAGTTTCAAGCACTTCCCAGTTGGTTCCAGTTTTTATCATTGTTATGAGTCCTGAGAACGGGCGACCTTGTGCATTTTTTCCTGCAGGGTTTAACAAAGTCACATAGCCATCTTTCACCGGCGTGCTCCTCAGCCATGTTTCTTGGAGACAGATTGAGAAGTTGTTACTTACGTCCACTGGAAAGTCATCGTAAAGATGATGAAATCCTCGTGTGTTCCAAGATATCAGTGTCGACCAATTGTTTTCAACACTCAGGATTAGCTAATGATTGCTCCTTCCAGTTTTCCCTTTATCACTCGACTGTTGTTGGTTAGGTGTTGTCGTTAGAAGTTGTCTTAACTCATCCCTGCGCTTTGTATGGCCTGACTCGTTCATGTCGTTTGCTCTGTTTTTGGGTTGATTGTTGTGTTTTTCCGTCCATACTTCCGAGACCTCAAAGCCAAGCAGCAGGAGATCCTCTTTTGAAGCCAATATGGTCTTTCGTAAAGCGTGCAATTTTATATGGAGATGGACTCTGTCTGCATGTGCTTCCGAAATGTATTCGAAAAAATGTCATGGGGAGACACCGTTCTTAGAGCCGGTAGTGAGTGTAAAAGTCGCATGACATTTCCTCTGTTTAGGTTGACATCATTGTCATCTTCGAATACATTCGCAATGAGGATTTTTGAGGCTGGTGGCTTGAGGTCCGCCTTCATTTTCTGTTCGACATGGCTTAGCTCCTTCTGTCTCTGAGCTGCTGTCAGTTTGGGATTCAATTTCACTTGTTTTTTTGGTTTCGAATCTGAGTCCGCGAATCGTTGGCTTTCTTTCATCCCAGTTTGTGAGGCTGTGTGAATATCCTTTCCTAGACCTCTCCCCGAGTTTCCTGGTCTTTTCTTCACGGCACTCTCGCCATCAGAGTTTGTTCCATTCTGCATTTTTACCAGCCAGGGATTTGTTTTTTTCTTAGAGGCATTTTTGCCCTCAAGTTCCAGCGCATTGAGATATGTTGGACTAGTCGCTCATTCCTCTAGGCTATGTTCATCCCCATAGTCGTCATCGTAGGTCGAAAGGTTGAATAGGTCTTCAGATGATGACACGATTGAATCGATTGTGCGTCCGAATCCAATCTTTGGCGTTTTTTGGGATTTGTTTTCGGTAGTTTAGACGTTGTGAGTTCAGCATTTTTCGTCGCTTCCGTTTTTTTTGGTTTTAATGATTCGCCTTTTTTTTCCCTTTCGAATAGACCTGATTTAACAGGTGTGGTTAAGTTTCTTATACATTTCTTTGAATTGCTGGTTTGTTTGTTCGGCGCACAATGTTTCTTTTTCTCTTTTCTCTTGACTGTAGGGCAGCAACTTGCTCCTTGCACACTCTGCTTGGAATTCGCAGTTGTCAGGGTTTTTGCAGGTCCAGTGAATATTCCGAATGACATTTTTGGTAATGAGCAATGTGCTATGGCCGGAGATTGTGGTGTTTGATTCTTTTTGCGGCAATCTTTATTGGCCGCTTCTTCTGGCTTGTCATTTATAGCTGAAACGGGAGCTGCACCTTCGATGTTACTGACTTGTTTAGTCTCAGTGGGGTGAGTGCAGTGACTCTCAGCAGTAAGTAGGTTATTTGAGGGTTTGCCTGGTGGAGTCGTGTTTTCGTCTTGGGTCCTCGGGTATTCCCTAACCCCAGCTTGTTGGTCAGCATTGCTCTTGAGGTCCATCATTTTGGGATCAGAAGGCAATTGTGCCCATTTTGTCACGTTGTTATCATTGGGGCTTTGTTCATGGACCTTTTTTGGATTGCTCTTGGTTTTGATCACTTGGTTCATACATTCGATCATGGTTTCCATCAGTTTTTTTTTCTAGGATGTCTTGGACTGTTATTTAATTCAATCTGTTAAGCCACAATGTAGAGGTTTCGGCTTCCTTGTCAAGGCGTTCTTGCAGCATTTTATTCATGCTTTCCATTTTTGTTAACTTTTCGTTCAGTTGGCCCAGTATCGCCCCATTGTTTTGTACCGTTTCATGCAGATTTTCGTAGAGCTTGGTGAACGGGATTAGTGCGAGTGATGTTGCAGCCAAAACATTGTTGTGGATCTGTATGGCGGCTGCTGCCGACAAGTTTGATTTCGATGTCGAGTAAGTCTCCTTGTGGCCATGCATTGAGTTATTTCCGTCGCTTAAATTGCTCGGTTCGATGTCTCTTTGTGCTCCACGGTCTGTGATTTCACTTGTCCGCTTGGGACCACCATTGAAGTCATGTTGTGTTTTTGGAGTGGAGCAGTGGGACGGGGGCCTTGCACTTATCGTCTTCTCAAGGGTCTTTTGGGGAGGTCCGTTGTCTCGGTTGTTAAAGGTCAAGGTCTGTGTGACCAGTCCGGCCGGGCAAGCGACGCCCGGATCCTCGCTTTGAGTTGGATCATAGATGTGCGGTTGAGCTGTAGTGTTGAAATGTGGATTGTATTGCGCGCAGCGCCTAACTTCCATCAGCGATTTCGCAGTTGTCGGGCTCGAAGGTTTTGTTTTGTTGTTATTTGTGAAGGTCTCAGACATGCGTTCCTTCATTGTTTCAAAGTCTGCTTTGAGACGTTCAGTGAGCCGAGCTTCACGTCCTGCCAGATCCACTTCGTACATATGTGGTTTTGAAGCTCTGATCTGAGGTATCGCCGTTTGTGGGCATGTCGTTCGTGTGGATTTGTGTGGTGCGCTCCGTGCGTTAAACGTGGCATTCGCCAGAGTTCGTTTCAATCCGCTCTCCATAGCATCTGTGTTTAGTTTGTGTCCATTTGTCTGTTTCACCGCTTTGAGGAGAGACCCTGCAGCAAGAAGCTTGGCTCCTGCGCTATTTGTGATGGTCGCTGTGTTTATCAAACTTGTTCAGGGATCTTGCCCTTTGTCTGGAAAAGTAAATTTCACATGACTTGTGTCAGTGTGGTGTGAGGGTACTTCTATCTCCAGTAGCTCGATGTCAGTTACATCGAAGGGTGACTGAAAAGCCGTTATGTTCACCTCGATCACGTTTGATGTTGTCTCCATGGTTTTGTTGACGTGCAACTTCTCTGTTCCGTTGTTCGTCGGGGCGCCGCCCGCCTCTTGTTCCTCGGCTGTCTCAGCTGCCATGCGGGTCGAGGCCTACGCCTTGGCCCGTAGGGCGCTTTCAGCAGCGTTATTAGATGAGGCGATTGTGTGGGTGTTGCCTTTTGACGCTCTTGGGAGTCTCGTCAATTTCCTTTGCCCCTTTGTATGCCACACATGGAGCTCTTGCCTGTTTCTTTGCGTTGGCAACACATTCCTTCGCAATTTGGACTATAGATTTAGGATGCACTTTTATCAGGGTGCATGAGGGGGTGTGTCGGGGTTTCGTGCTGAGAGTGCTTGGAAGGTTTATAGATGTTGTTCGCACTTCCTCGCCCTCTTCATGTCCCCCCTTTGACCAGTCGTAGCCGTCTAATGTCCCTGTTCGATTTGCCTCATCGCCAAGAACACATGCTATCTTCAGGTTTGCCGTACAGTCTCGCAATTGCGCTGATTGTTTTAGCTTAGCGCGAGTTTGGGGTCCGGATTCGGCCATATATTAGGCTTACCGCTGGGCTTACCTCTGCTTTCCGCTGCTGACTGCTGCAGACTGGACTCTGCGCTCGAACTCCGCGCACGCTCCGCGCTCGCCTGGAGTTTTTAAGGGGAGTGGATGTTGTTTTCCTTAAAGGAACACTCGCCCAGCAGCACAAAGTACAAAACGCACAGAAAGTTGATTCCACCAGTAGCTGCAGCTCCTCTCTCGACCCAGACTGCTGCAGACTGAACTCTGCGCTCGAACTCCGCGCGCGCTCCGCGCTCGCCTTGAGTTTTTAAGGGGAGTGGATGTTGTTTTCCTTAAAGGAACACTCGCCCAGCAGCACAAAGTACAAAACGCAGAGAAAGTTGATTCCACCAGTAGCTGCAGCTCCTCTCTCGACCCAGACTGCTGCAGACTGAACTCTGCGCTCGAACTCTGCGCGCGCTCCGCACTCGCCTGGAGTTTTTAAGGGGAGTGGATGTTGTTTTCCTTAAAGGAACACTCGCCCAGCAGCACAAAGTACAAAACGCACAGAAAGTTGATTCCACCAGTAGCTGCAGCTCCTCTCTTGACCCAGACTGCTGCAGACTGAACTCTGCGCTCGAACTCCGCCCGCGCTCCGCGCTCGCCTGGAGTTTTTAAGGGGAGTGGATGTTGTTTTCCTTAAAGGAACACTCGCCCAGCAGCACAAAGTACAAAACGCACAGAAAGTTGATTCCACCAGTAGCTGCAGCTCCTCTCTCGACCCAGACTGCTGCAGACTGAACTCTGCGCTCGAACTCCGAAAAGATTGTATACTAGGCGTACCAGAGCACACTCCTGCTTGAGGCGCATATTAGTGTGATAAGACCCTGACATGGCACCCTCTTGCGATAGTCTAACCCTGACCCTGGAGTCAGAGTACAGCAGCTTAACAAAATACAACAGTGTGCCGTCTATTCCCCACGCTACCAATTTATCCCAAAGGCGAGATCGAATCACACTGTCGAAGGCAGCTCTGTAATCTACAAAGCATAGGTACAATAGCATGTCAGGATAATTGTGGGCGTCCGATATAAGTGTCTGGAGGATCCAGATAGAATGGGAGAAAAACACTTTCTGAAGCCAGACTGCTGCGGGCCAAGTAAATGTTTCTCTTTCAACCCAGTTGTTTAACAGCTGGAGTAATGGGCCCGCAACATTTCGAGCTACAGTCTAACATAGCCAATAGGCGAAAGCAGGAAGGGTCGGCCCGCGATCCCCATTTAAAAACGGGGACCAATATCGAGTCTCGCCAAGATTGTCGAATCTCCCTAATCTCGCAAATACGTAGAAAAAGCTGTTCCAGCTTCTTAATAAGACCATAGCTATTGAATTCACTAAAACGATTATCCAGCAAAATGTAGCTGATGCATCCAGATAACCAAGAGATTGTCAATACTTGAGGAACATATCAACTATTTCAATAGCACTATAGATGCTGTTAAAACAGCTCACTGGTTCCTATGGGTATCCCCCTACAGACACTTGGCCTTCCCTTGTCGAAGGAGTCCTAGGGTAGACTGAGGCATTGATGATATATATTGCCCCTAGTGCAGAATTGCAGGTATGAATCTGACTCACTTTTGCCACGCTGCCACCAGATAGAGCTATATTCTTTACCTGGTTCCAATCTTGGATGATCTTACATAAGTGCACTGCATCTCTTGTATTGACAATTCCTCTTGCCGCCAGAGAGAAGGGCTTATGTTACCTCTCCCTCAGTCTTCTTTAGAGAGGGCACAGCAATAAGCACAATATTGGCATTTCTCAGACTGGTTTCTCCCCCACTTTGCAATAAAGGTTTGTAAAGGGAGAGTCCCCAGCCTAGGTTTTCAGAAGAGGGAACGCTCTTTGGTTTCCGGCATATCAAGATCATTTTCGAAGCCCGATATAAATTTAAACTCCAAGTAATCTCTGGATAAGTAGTGCCTTTTAAAATAACATACCTTTTTTATTTTGATATTTTTATTTATCAGATTGGTCAGGCACTTTGTTATGAATTAAATCTCATTAGCACTTGGAAGTCTTCATTAATCTCTCCTCAGCCAATCAGAATGTTTGGAGTGCAGTCAATAACTACTGCAATTGACTGCATTCTGAACATTCGGACTTTCAAAGCAAGCAGGGAAAAACAATGCAATTTCCGTGTGAGATTTCATTGAACAAGACACTCCCTGTCTGGGAGGATCTTTTCCTCATTGCAACATCTGACTTAATGCACCAAAGAGAATGTAAAAACATGTAACAATGCTTTCCCTTTCTTCTACAGAAGCAGTTTACTTTTACATTACATCATATCCATGCTCATGTAAAAACCTTTCCAGTGCAACCAAGTTTGACATTAAAATGCAGAATTTTTTTTTTTAGATAATTTTATGTAAGCTATATTATGATAAATGGATGTAATTTACTGCATCAGTTAATGCCCCGTGATGCATAGTTACAGGGGTGTGCGGAGCGAGGGCCTTAACGAAGACCCTGGGGCATTACCTGATGTGGTATTGCCCCTCCCCCCATGCAGGGCTTATTGCTATTAGAACCCCAGCCCGTTAGACCAGTGTACTAATAGTGTCTTTATTTTAGTTGCAAAACTGCAGCATTTCGCAACAGAATAAAAAAGAAAAAAAATGCCCAACATGGAACAGGGTGAATGGATTATACATGGTCCCTTTTCTCTTTCCATGGCAGCTATGCAAAAAAAAAAAAGGAAACAAAGAAGATGGCTGACATGGAATTGGGGGAAGGGACTATAAATAGTCCCTACTCATTTTCCATGGTGGCCAGTTGCAGAAGGACCACAGAAGGGTGTGGCTGCGCCCGGTGCATTATCGTGCTGGTAAGGACCCGGCGAGGTCCAATCAGACCATTTGTAACAATCTGATTGTCCCTCACCCAGTACTGATGACATATAAACTACAACGCACTCCTGTCAGAAGGGCCATAATTAGGGGAATAATACAGATAGCAATGGCGGTCTCTTAGCGGGGTGCCTTTACAAAATGGCACTGTTTGCATTGTTGAAGGCGAGTGGGGTAGTGAAGGGGTAATGCATTGGTGCATAGAAAGGGCATGAATGCTGTAAGGGAGACATACAGAAAGATGTTGTACACTGGGGCTGTGAGCCATTATCTAGATGGTACCAATTTACATATATGTCACAAAACAGTGTTTCTAAACATTTGCTATGACATTTACTATTAACATTTCTCCCAGGCTTAGGTTTCTTGTGAGCACTCTACAGGCTTGGGGTTCTCGTGATCCTCCCACTAGCACATGCTTCTTATTAACCCCCTAGAAGCTTGAGTAGTGCAGCAGTGAGTTTTAGGGCCTCATTACAACCTTGGTGCTAAGTGCACCAACTTTACCACCATGGTGTAAACTCCGTTTACACCATGGTGGATGGCGGATTTACCGCCCCATTCCAAGGTGAGTGGGGCGGTAAATCCCCATTTCCCATTTTCCCTTCCCCATTCCCATTTTTGCCCCATAGGGCATAATGGGAGTGGGGAAGGCGCTAATTACGGCACCGTAAATTACGGTGCCGTAATTAGCACCAAGGTGCCTTAGCACCATGGAACTTAACGCCTGCAAAAAGCAGGCGTTAAGGTGGGAATCAGGCGTTAAGGGTTAACGGTGGCGTTAACCCTTAACGCCTGAGTTGTAATGAGGCCTTAGTCTCCCTGATGGCTTTGGTCGTCCAAACAAATTCTGGATTAGGGCTTTGGCTTCACCCTTGTGCCATTTCTCCTTTAGCTTCTATTTTCCAGCAAGCCCTATGCATTTCCCTGCTTGGGCTTGGAGGCTCCACTGGAATCGTTGCTTCTGGCAAGCCTCACTGAATCTTCTCCTGCAGTCATTAGGCTCTTGGTCCTGCCACTATCTGGGCACAGAATAACAAGGCTATCCACCTCACTAGCACCTGATCCTAGCTTTCCTCAAGCCCCATCCCCACTGAGCTGGTCATCTGCCTCTTAGCACTCTATTTGCCCTTAGGCCTCTTGGTTTAGCATCTGCTGCCTTCTTGTCTTGGACCTCTCAGTCAAATTCTTCTGCCACTCTGCCCCTCCCCCATTTCTAACTGCTCCCTATCTCAGATGAAATTCTCCTTACCCTCGCTCTGTGTCTCTTTCCACCTCTTACCTTTTCCTTCTTTCATCCTCTATCTCTCCTTCTACATGAACCTTTCCTAAAGGGTTCCCCCTTTCTTTTTCCTGATGTTGACCAATGCCCATGAATAATAACATTTGACGGCAACATCTACCCAAGGTTCCTCGACCATGGAGATCCCACAAGAACTGTTATGACTTTGTGCATTATCAACAGGGCTATGTAACGATCCTGTACCTTGGGAGGGACATGATATGATATGATATTTTATTTGTATCGCGCTCGTACACATGTGTTTCAGAGCGCGACTAGGCAAGGGAGGGGAAACAAGGGAGAACAAAAAACAACAGCGATCTTACTAGGCCCAGTGACATTGAGAATGCGCAAGTGCATGGGATGGGGAAAAGGGAAAAAGTGCATGGAAGGGGGAGAGTGGAAAGTGCAGAGGAGAGTAGATAAATAAATAATAAATAGAAAATAAAAAGGAGGCAATAAACAGTGATAGTGCAGCCAGCATGTGGCAAGTGCTACATCACGAGTATAGTGAGAGGCTTTCCTGTCATACTCTCAGGAAGTCCCACCTTGGGGAAAACTGACACCCTTGGACTCTGCACAGACTAACGTTTGAGAACTTGATATCCCTCTCTGCAGCTGCTTCTCCTTAACCCTCACATATTCTACTGAGAAACAACCTTGTCTTGGTTATTTCCAGGGTCCAACAACTATCTTTGAACTACATAAAAGTATTTGTGGTACCTCAAATATCTTTTGATGCCTCAGTTTGTGACACAGTGCAGAAGTATCCAGTGGTGGATGGCGGGAAGGTAGGAAGTGGATACAAGGTGCAATGTCTGGGGTGAAGGAAGGAAAGCAGAAGAAGATCTTGCAGTAATTAGCAATCAGGTGATAATGGATGGGTGATTTGAGGGGGTCAAATTGTGCAGGTTCCTCAAGAAAGTTGATGATGCGGTTAAAGATGATTCTCCAAGGGATTTTGGAGTGGTAGGGCAGAGAGAGGCAACTCATTAAAAAGAGATATTATTGGAGTCCGCAGTAGATTTCTTTCAAGATGGCCGCCATGTAGCAGGCTGCAAAGTAGATAGAGATTGAGGATTTGGGAGGGCTGAGAGCAGGTGACAGGAACACGCTCTTTGATCATGTGCGGTACAAAGAGATCAATAGGGTGCATGATAGGTTGGTAGAGTGGAGGATGGATGTCCACTCAGCAGCAGAAATAGGAGCAAAATAAGATAGAGAAGAAAGAGTGAGTGTGCAAGGTGACAAGGAGGAGGCGTGAGGGCAGTGGACAAAGCTTTCCATATTTTGGTGCTCTTAGTGGAGAAGTAGGAGGCAAAGTCATCAGCAAGATAGGCAGGATGATTTGGATAGCAGTTTAGATGGGGCAAGCATGTTCAGGAGGGCCATGGTTAGTTGCTTGAGAGGTCTGAACATACACAAGTCACTGATTACACATTGCTTTGGAGATGTGGCCTTCTGGGTAAGATTGTAGCCGTGCAATGGCCACTTTTCCATTCAATGGAGAAGCCTCAATGTTTGTGTGCTGGGCTCCCTGCCAGGCGGTGAGTGTGACGGACGAGACCCGTCCTGCCATCGACTTTCGCTGCAGGTGGGTGGCTGCTCCTAGTGGGCCTGCAGTTACCACCAGGTCCGGCGGCGGAGCACTGGACTGTTCATGGGCCACTGGTGACCTTACAGGTAGTAGTCGCAGCTTCCTGCTGCTGGTATCTAGGGGCGGCTGCTGCAGCGGCAGCCTGGCACTGCCATTAACGTGAGGACTGTGCCCTATCCTTACTCGAATGAGTAGAGAATGCCAACTGCACCCACTCTAACCCCCAGTACAAACAGAGCCTGGCTCTATCACAGCATTGAACGTGGATTGGAGCTCTGAAAGTCAGTGGCTGATTAACACTGAGTGTGCTCTAGGGTTGGCGGTACACTGAGATTATAGATACTACCTCATGGTGTGCAGTGCATCAAAAAACAAGGCAACCTGGATGCATTTGCAAAATCTGTGTCCTGGACCCCAACACCTGTTCAGACGAGGAATGAATACCCAGAGCAGGAAACCCCTACTGACAAGGTTGAGGCCCCTGACATGAGGCAAATCTACCGCAGTAGGATGAATTTACCTCCGTTAACACCAAACTGAATGATATAACCACCAACTTGAATTCCCTAAAAATGTAATTGGACTGGGAAAGTGTACGTATTTACAAATCCGAAGAGAGGATTGGACAAACCGAGGACGACACTGTTAGGTAAGATTTCCACAGAGCTGGTAAATCTTCCTTTCCTGGTTCAACTCCAGAACCTTTTGTTTATCTAGTGGGATATTTTTCATTAATAAGAGAAAAATAAGTGGGCACCACAAGATAAATGCTATTTAGCGTCCTTCGTCCGAAGAATCAAAACACTTCCAGGAGCAGGCTGTGATGGGTCTGGAGTCACCCTGACCCGAAAACAAATGAGGCAATAGACTAGATAAGAAACCTAGTCACACAACCGCTCTCCGTTTGTACCCAGTCTGGGTAATTTTGTTTGAAAAAACAGTTCTAAATGGTGTTAGTATTGTTCATAAGAAATAAGTTCCAAGACTTTGCTTTTGTAATGTATATATTTCTTTATGAAAAGAATCAAAAGAAAAATCACTAATCAAATCTTAGTGAGGGCGCAGCTGACATATTTCATTATAAGAGTCGATTTAAGATGCCAATGCATTTCGGAGTGTACACTCCTTCATCAGGGCAAGTCTGTGTTGTTAGAAAACAGTAACATTAACAAAAACATATATAAATGTTTGCAAAACAATATAAAACAAGAGATACACAACGAAATGTAATGGTAATCCTAAAGCACATAAACAAATAATGGTTACATACCCCAATAGGAGAATACAAGTCAAGGTTTAATATGTAAAAAACAATAGAAAAAATAGAGATCAGTACAAAAATCATGGTGGCACCTATTCAATTATTATCATGTGCTCGAAAGGAAAGGAATTTACCTTGCTTAAAAAATGGAGTCAGGCGCGCTGAAAAAGTAAAGAACAATATCTGACGTATTTTTCCACAAGGAAAACGATCGGGTGCTGGAGAGTATCCAGTATACGCTCTGTAAAACGAAACCAACTTTAGTGGGTGCGGTTAAGGGAGATAAGTAAACGAAGTAGATCAAGCCACAAGAAGTTTGGTTACCTGGGCTCACAGAATGGTGTCGGCGGTGAACGCAGCGAGCAGTTGTGCATCGCTGACTGAAACCGTTGGTATGGAAACAGTGAATAAAATAGACACGTGACCGCAACTCGCTGGGAGAACCCGCGCAATGCGGCATGCAATTCAAGAGGCAGCAAACTGCCGTTAGGGACATCAATAATGCAAAAAAAAGAAATTAAGGAGGCTGTGTGGGCTAAACCATGAATACTAAAAAGAAAAAATGTAAAAATGTATGCATGACATAGACATAGAAAAAATACTATTATCATATCCACGAGAAAGCCACATTGTAAACCAAACATAGCCTGTGAATGAGAAAAGTAATCTAAATTCATCATATTAACAAAGTGTTGCACAAAACTGTAACTCCTAGATAAAAGGAGAATCAAAGTTATTTTAAGAAAAGTGTTCTTGCGAACACTAAAAAATACCTAAGATGTCTAAACTGATAAATGTATATAATAACATGATGAACATTAAGAAAAGCATAAAAAATGTATAGAACGATCTGCAAGTGGTGGTGCCGGGTGGCCCCACCTTGGGTCCCAGTCGGGTGACCAGGAATAGCAGACTGGTTGTGGTAAACCAAAATGTATCTCATTAGTAAAATATAGGTGGAACGCTAATAATAACCATGTGTGTCTACGCTTGTACACATATATAGCAAGCACTCAAGGCAACGTGGGCAAACATGTAGCAGGACTGTAAACGATGGTACGAGAAGTACCATCCTGGGACAAAGTCATGTGACCAGGAAAAGCAGACTTGATGTGATGAACCATGTTAACGGTGATACGGAGAAGTGTCACACTGGGACACAGTTATGTAACCAGGAAAAGTAAACTTGATGTGAAAAACCATGTTATACCTTATCAAGAGAGTGAAAAGATACATCGACAAGGTAACCTGTGCATGCCAATGGTAACAAATATACTGCAAGTTGAAACATTAAATATAGCAATGATAGTTAATCTCATCGTTGAGACCATTGGGATACAGACTCCCAAGTTTATCGATCCAAAATGTTTCTCTTTGGTTAAGGCGAAGACTCAAATCCTCATGAGGATTAACCTTGGTCAGTACTTCCAAAATCAAGAACCTGATTTGTGTCAAACTATGTCGTTTCTCATTCCAGTGTCTGGCCACTGCTGAATTTAGATTCGAATTCCGGATGCACGAGCGATGCTCATTCCATCGTACTTTAGCAGCTCTCGTGGATTGGCCAACGTAGTATTTCCCGCATGGGCACTTAATTCCATATATTATGTTCACACTATCACAAGTACCGAAACACTTCAAAGGAATCTTGTTGCCTGTACTGGGATGGTACACAATGTTTCCTTTGATCACCATGTTACAGTTAGCACAATGTAGGTAGGGGTATGTGCCTGTCCGCTGGGTGCTTGGTTCTTTTGAGGGAGGTCTAGTACGGACCAGTTCGTCACGAAGATTCCTACTTCTCTGATAGGCAAATACTGGTATTTGGTCAAATAGTTTCTGAACTCTCACATCGTCCTTAAAAATAACCCAATGTTTATTAATGGAATTCTTGATTTTATTGCTTTGAATGGAATATTTTGAGACATAGACCGGTGTATTGAGTTTCCGTTTGGATTTAGTGACATTGGTCAACAAGGTCTCACGATTTAAAGCATTCACTTTCTCAGATGCTAAATCTACTTCTGCTTGCTTGTAACCACGTGCCAGGAATTTGTCCTTCATTTCGATTTGTTGGGCTAGACATTCTTCTGGGTCACTCACAATCTTTTTCACTCTCAGGAGTTGACTGTATGGGAGATTTCTCAAGAGACTTGGCTGATGGAAACTGAGACGATGTAACAAATTGTTACGGTCGGTAGTTTTGCGGAATAGAGTAGTACTGTAGCCGCTATTTTTCTTTTCTATTGCAACATCAAGGAAAGTAATCCTATCTTTAGATATCTCACTCGTGAACTGGATTCGCGGATCAATGTTGTTGAGGTATTTGAAGAAATTGTTGAATGTGGATTCGGAACCTGTCCAGATTCCAAAGATATCAGCAATGAACCGTAACCATAAGTGAATATTACTGTTCCATTCTTGATTCTTCAATACGTGTTCTGTTTCAAATTTATACATGAAGCAGTTTGCATAAGATGGTGCCATAGTGGCGCCCATCGATGTACCAGATGTTTGAAGAAAGAACTTATTCTGATATTGAAAATATGAATTCTCTGCGATGAATTGAAGTAGAACAATGATGAATTCTTTCTGAGCACGGACCTCAGGTGTTCCTAATAAAAGCCATTCAACAGATTCAATACCTAGATCATGCGGTATGGATGTATATAAGCTCTTAACATCGATGGTGAACATCAAGTGTTCGTATTGGAAAATAGAGTTATTGAGTTTTTGCAAGAAGTGAGTTGTGTCCCTGATATAGGTGGAGGTTTTTTGTATGAGGGGCTGAAGAAAAAAATCAATGTACACTCCCAATGGTTGATTAATACTATCCATACCAGCAACTATCGGTCTCCCTGGTGGTTTAGCCTGATCTTTGTGAATCTTTGGTAAAGTGTAAAAATTAGGAATCCTGGGATGCTTGTTATTAAGAAATTTGCGAGTATGTTCGTTTATCCAATCAAGTTCCATCGCCCTGTCAAGTAAAACCTCCAAATTCTGTTTGATTGATATTGTAGGATCATATTCAAGGGGTGCGTAGATTGTCTGGTCCTGTAATTGTCGGATGCACTCTGCATCATAATCAGAGGTATTCATGATTACTAAGGCTCCTCCTTTGTCTGCTGGACGAATGGTTATATTTTTGTCACAGTAGAGATCTCTGATGGTTTTCATCTCATGAGGTTTCATATTTTTATGGGGTGGAACTTTGTAGCTGATGCGTTCCAGGTCTCTGGTGACCATTTTCTGGAAAATATCAATGGAAGGTACCGATATGGGTGGTATGAATCCACTCTTTACTCTGAACTCCTGAAAATCAGGGGCGTCGGAAATACTTTCTTGAGTTTCAAGTTCTTCGAAGAATACCTTAAGTTTCAATTTTCTTACGAATTTATAAAGTTCGATCTTGGTATCAAACAGGGTCGTGCTGTATGTAGGCACAAAACTAAGACCTTTCTGTAGCGTGTTTACTTCAGTTTTGTTTAATACTCTACGAGATATATTGATAACTAAGTTTTCCTCAGTTGGAGTCTCGTTTGAGGCTTGGTTCTGGGGTTTCCTCCTCCCTCTGCGGGTTCTTTTGGTCGTGCTCCTAAAAAAGACGGAGTCATTGGTGTTTGGGTGGAAGGATTAGTTAATTGATTGGAAACATTAGTCGTCTCCTCTGTTGGTATGTCTGAATCCCTTTGTGCATCTGAGTCAGAGCTAGATGTGTGGTCTGGTGGATATCGTTGGAGCTTCTTGGGAGCTATTGGTCCGTACTTATCCATCCAAGTGTATACCTCTTCGTTGATATAATCATAGGTGTCGCGTTTGAACTTCTTCACCTTTTTATGTTCTAACTCTGTCTTGTACGTTTCAAGCTTCGAATTGATGTCCGTTAGAATTATATCATAATCCTCCTTACCCAATGAACCAACGAGTTCCTTCTCGATCTCTTGGATTTCTGTGTTGAGGGAAATCAAGTTTTTAGACAACTCTTGAATGGTTAATAGAATGAGATCCAAAGAGCATTTGTTCAAAATAGCTTCCCATTTGCGTACAAACTCTTTGCTTTCCTTGCAAAGGGTCGGTCGAAGTTGAATACGTAAGCCTCTAGGGATGCGTTGGTTTTTGTAGTAACGACCCAGGGTAATGGCATGGAGCTTGCGGTTGATTTCCTTACGTATTAGATATTCAAGCTGTTTGATCCGTTTGGCCGGATCTTTGGTTGCAGTGGTATGTGAGCCGATCGTAGTTTCGCTGATCAATTCGAGAATAGCAGCTGCCTCCTCAGTGGAAAACCCTAGGGTTTCTGCGCATTTAGACGAGAGTCCTTCAATGTCTTCAAAGGACATGTTTCGTAACAATCAAATGTAAAATCGATGATTTTAAGCAATGTGTGCCTCCACTTATGTGTGACTCAAAAATGGAAGGGCAAGAAAAAGAGAAAAATAAGTGGGCACCACAAGATAAATGCTATTTAGCGTCCTTCGTCCGAAGAATCAAAACACTTCCAGGAGCAGGCTGTGATGGGTCTGGAGTCACCCTGACCCGAAAACAAATGAGGCAATAGACTAGATAAGAAACCTAGTCACACAACCGCTCTCCGTTTGTACCCAGTCTGGGTAATTTTGTTTGAAAAACAGTTCTAAATGGTGTTAGTATTGTTCATAAGAAATAAGTTCCAAGACTTTGCTTTTGTAATGTATATATTTCTTTATGAAAAGAATCAAAAGAAAAATCACTAATCAAATCTTAGTGAGGGCGCAGCTGACATATTTCATTATAAGAGTCGACTTAAGATGCCAATGCATTTCGGAGTGTACACTCCTTCATCAGGGCAAGTCTGTGTTGTTAGAAAACAGTAACATTAACAAAAACATATATAAATGTTTGCAAAACAATATAAAACAAGGGATACACAACGAAATGTAATGGTAATCGTAAAGCAGATAAACAAATAATGGTTACATACTCCAATAGGAGAATTCAAGTCAAGGTGTAATATGTAAAAAACAATAGAAAAAATAGAGATCAGTACAAAAATCATGGTGGCACCTATTCAATTATTATCATGTGCTCGAAAGGAAAGGAATTTACCTTGCTTAAAAAATGGAGTCAGGCGCGCTGAAAAAGTAAAGAACAATATCTGACGTATTTTTCCACAAGGAAAACGATCCTATTGGGGTATGTAACCATTATTTGTTCATGTGCTTTACGATTACCATTACATTTCGTAACATTACAAAAGCAAAGTCTTGGAACTTATTTCTTATGAACAATACTAACACCATTTAGAACTGTTTTTTCAAACAAAATTACCCAGACTGGGTACAAACGGAGAGCGGTTGTGTGACTAGGTTTCTTATCTAGTCTATTGCCTCATATATTTTTCATTAATACCTCAGTGAGTGGGAACCTTTTTCCACACTCACCTAATCTTTAACTCTTTTTATGGGTGTCAATTTTAAGACTCTCCATAGTGTCTTTTTAAAGTTATCATGTCTAACAACTTATTGTAAATAAGTCCCTGTTGTTGCTGGGTTGCCCTAGGGGCTCCCCATTTAACTTTCTTGTGCTAACCTTGAGTGAACTACAGTTCACAAGGGTAGAAAGGATCTTTGGATCCCTTTTACATTTTATTCTGTGAAACCAGCACACCCCAACTTATGTGGAGTGCTGGGGACATACAATGTATCCCCTTTTCACATTAAAACTGTAACAATTCTGTTACAGTGACAAGCTTACCTTTAATGGCTGGTGGCAGTGATACCTTTTACTAATTTGGTGCACCTTTACCGCAGGCTGTACTCACAGCTGCAGTAAAGGCACCTAAGGGTGTTCATTTTACCAAAATGGCCCCTGTCTTCTTTTTCTGCCATTTTAGTGTTTCTTGTCATTTCTTGTTCCTTCCCCTGACATTCTGGGCAAGAAATTCCTTTACTTGAGGTTTGTCTTTGGCGGGAGTCCCCTGGACACCCCGCCCAGGCTCCAGTCAGTCTGTAAGCACACGAAGTGGGGGAGGAGTCCAAAACCGTCCCCCTCCTTTGTTTTATGCCTTCCTTCAACTGGGTCAAATCCCAGTGGGGGGCTGGCTGTCCTGATTGGATATCCAAATGCCCCTTTCTTGTAAAATGCGGGGAGAGAATGCAGAGGTTGTGTTGTAGTTCCTGATAAATACTGGAAACCTGGAAGCTGAAGTTATGTCGACCACTGGAACAGAAAACCGAAGAGGATGACAAAGGAAAAGCGGCGGGAATTATTTCCAGCGAGCAGAGAGCCTGCTGTGTAACCAGAGCCTGCTGCAGCCCTTCCTTCCGATCCACCTGGGGTCTCCGAAAACAACGACCCGAACCCAGAGCCTGGTGAGACCCACTACACTCAAGACGACCTGCATTTTGACCCATTCCACGGGTTGCTGCGACCTTGCGTTCTTGCAATACCCCAATTCCCTGGGACCTCCAGCCACTGTGCTGTGCATGATCTTCCGAATTCCGAATCTCGCTGAAACTTCGTGGGCATCCTGGAGTATCTCCAGAGACATGAATCGAGTCCGAAAAGTCCCCTCACAAGAGTGCTGGACCTTTGTAATGACGAGAATTCAAACGCGACTTTCTGTCTTCTTCTGTGCTCCTTGAAAAGGCACCAAACCCGCAGAACCGCATTCAGCTGCGAGAGAAATCTTGCCTAGAGCCTTCTTCATCGATCCCTGCTGCAAAGTCCCTTCTGAGGTCTTGTGTTCAGTCTCCAGGACAAGGAATCCACTGACCGGGTATTTGGCTGCAGTCCCTGAAGTTCTCCTGCTGCAATCTCTTCTTCATTGCGGAGGTACTGTGTTGGCTTGGGTATATACTTACCTTAAGCCTGTTGAGATTTCTGTGTAGCTTTGGGATGTTTTCTGTGATTGGAAGGTCCCTCATCCAGTACACCCAGTCCCACTGCTAGAATCCTGCTGGGGTGTCTTCTGTGAAGCACCTGGACCCTCTTCTAACCCTAGAAGTAAAGTACTCACCTGTTTGCCCAGTTTTCCTAAGGAGCTCTGCTTTTGCTACTAAAGAACTTATTCTAACACTGCCTGTTGGTCACTAGTCCTAGTGACCCCCCTTCTGCCACTGAGAACACTCATGCTCTAAGGGAAAGACTTTGAAGGGATTGGGACTTGTGCCTAGAAAAGAAATCAAGTGTTTTACTTACTTGTAAAGAGTTGGTGGGTAACTGTAATTCTCAGAGTGAACAGTTACAAAAGTTCTTACTGATCTTGAATGTGTGATGCACTATTCTTAAATGTATGGTTAACATCTTTTCTGCCTTAGCCACTGTCTTACCAGTCTAAAAGAAAGTAGATGTGAAGGTATTTTACTCTCCTGTGATTAGGTTGTGCCTCTTTACAAAAGTAGTGTGTTGGTTTCACCAGATTATTCCTGTAGGGTAATTGTATGAGTGTCCTCCAACTGTTGGTATCACCAGGTTAGTCCTGTTAGGATAACTGTATGAGTGTCCCCCAACTGGGTCTTGCTTCCCCTGACTTGCTGCTAGCCTGTCCTTAATAAGTCTACATTAGGTTTTTGCCTACCTAGAATAACTACTATTCAGTAAAGTGTGACATTGGGTTTTACTTTCCCCTTCACTGTGAAGTTAAAGTATGTGGGTTTTACCTACCTTGTGTTAGCTGTGTGCCATCCAAAACAAGTTATTGCTTACCTCAATCTGGGGTTCCCTGATTTCCAAAACATCTGTAATTATACATTACATCCATAGGTTTTACTCACCTGGTATAACTGTGTGTTATGACAAAAGTAGTTATAGGTTTTTACTGCATCTAGAATAAGTGTTTCACTATTCACCAACAGTATATTGTCCAGTTGACTGTTTATGTGATTTGTTCCAAGAGTCACTGTACAACTGGAAGGGCCTACTGTCCTTGTATTACCAAAAGTAATCTAAAAGTAACCATTGGTCTTTTACTCCCAAAGAATAGGCTTAACCTGTACTAAATGTGTATAACAAGGTTTTGACTTCCCTAGAACTACTGTTAGGTGTTCCAAATAAGGTCTATACTTGGGTCTGTGTACTTTCAAGTATACTGTTGTGTTTTATATTGTGATTTCATATAATGTGTTAGTACGTACTTAACCCCTAGATTTATCTGGGCCTACCTGTATTTAAATAAATCCTTTATTTTTACAATACATAGTGTTTCAGTGTTTCTTTGGATCATTTGTATGACAATTTCATTTGTATTGTATCTGCTGCCCTCTTTCCCTCCTAAGATAAGCCTGGCTGCCCTGCCTACGCTACCATGTAATCAGGTGGTACAGTCTTATACTAAGAGTGGAGTCTTGTACTGCCTCAGTTGAATGGTTTTGAAGAAGTGGGTAGTACTTCAGAAAAACTGTCCTAACACTCGACATCACATATTGCGGTCAATGATTTCTACTCTTAGTAAAGATTTAAAGGTGGTCCAGTCTAAATGTGATGTTCTCGAGTCATGTTCTAGGCGTAAAAATATGCGTATCATGGGTGTGCCTGTGGCTGGACATCAAGGCAGCATGGAATGGTTTTTGGAGGATCTTCTATAGAAAATACTAGACTGTCTTGAACTTATGCTGCAATTCACAGTGGAGCGAACACATCGCTCGCTGACACCAATGCCGAAGCCTGGAGCCCCCCCTGCCATATTATTGCTCATATCCTGAACTACAGGGGCAAATATGCCAGGGAGAAGGGCGAGCTGCGCTGTGAGGCCAGCCAACAGAATGTTACTGCATCTGAACCTTTCCATTTGTGTCCGGAATGAGCACACAACATTCTGGGGGTGAAGAAACTCTTGCATGAACGGTAGATTAAATATGCAATGTTATTTCCGGCAATACTGTGCTTGCAATTTAAGCCGAAAACCTTCGTCATGATACCAAATTCATCGAGAGAAACATCCCTGTGCTGGAAAATGGTTAAGAGTGTGGTGGAGTTAAAATGAGGTGACCGCCTCCGTCGATTGTGCTAAACCTCTAGCATTAGAGTTGATATGGCCTCAGTTGTGTTGCCTATCTAAGTGATCCTCTGAACACATAGTGTGTAAGGAGGCTCCTATCAATGCCCCTCTATTTTCGTGCAGCCCCATGTTTAACTGCAAAGTTGGTATGTTTTGGGAATACATTGAATGTGATGAGGGACAGGGAGGTTTAATGTGGGATTTAGTTTATTTGTATAAAAGCACTTGGCCACTCGAATATCGCATTTTAACAATATGGCCATCCATGCAGATGCATTTCGAAAAGTTAATGTTGTATCCAACTCGTGGATATGATGGATAGGATATGCATTACATGACCACGGTTATGGTTAAGTTGCTGTTTCCATAGGAAGAGCACTTTTTGGGTGGCTTATAACTCTGCTCCCCATGGACGAATCCTTACCAAAGTTTGCAAAAAAAGTATATGGGCCACTCTGAATTCTTTTCCAAAGTTTGGTAAGGGTTCATCCAGGGGGGCCAAAGTTATAGGGGGGGTCCCAAAACGTCTTTTTTTCCCATAGACTGAATGGGGGAAAACTTTGCGTACGGCTACAGGCCACACCACTGGACGGATTATCATCATTTTTGCGGCAGGGGTTTCTTCCCCAAGGCGTGCTTTTGTAAATTATGTGAGAAATCCTACTGTAGTTTCCTTTAAAATGATCAAAAAGTAGCACTCTAAAAATTAGTGATATCTATGTCCGCTCCGGGTCCCACTTCCCTGTTCACTCAGCGGAGCAAATTTCTATTGGCTAATTGATGGTATGCTGTACGGCAAGATGTTGTGCTTTCACCAATTGGTTCTGCCGCAGCATCAAGTCAGTAGCGTTCTTTTGATACGGCCGCCACGGTCATATAGTTTTTGTGTTGTTCACCAAAATCCCTGCAAACAAACCCTTATGGAACACTGTGTGGAAAGGTAAGCATTACTTATATGTGGCAGTAGAAAGTGAAACTGTGCTTTGTTCTTGTTACCGCTATCGTACCGTGCAGTGAAACTTGGTAGGCAATGTACGACCAGTCCTTACTGCGTGTATCTAAGAAGCGTCCCCCAAAAGTACAGCGGTTACACTGGACGGTTTCGTAAACACAGCATGTCTGCACGTGGTCAGGAGTAACGGTTCTCATGATTGAGTGCTGCTATGTTGTTGCAAAATGAGAATGTATTTGCGTTCGGAGTGAAGGTCAGTTCATTTTATTTCCTTTTTTCAGTAGGTGCTCAGTATGGTCGCACATGTACCAAACCTCATAAGGGTCATTTGTTTTTCGACGTTGACGTACAGGGAACGGAGACAGAAAGAATGTAGGGAGTCACAGTTTGTGAAACATTCCCTTTGATAAATTATGCTTCAAAAAGGTTTGTGAAGCACATGAAATATCAGTTCCAGACGACGTCTTCTTGCAAACAACTACTGTGTGACTGCGGAGGCCGAAATGGAGGCAGTGCATATCATGTAATCTTATTTAGGAGGCCTGTACACCAAACTGGCATTATTTACTTAGTCTGCAAAAGAAATTACTAGTAATGCATTTGGAAGTTTGTGTGCCGTTGAACTTTCAGATTGCACAGTACCGCCGTCTGTACGATGTCAGTACAATTTCCACTATTACCTACGAAATATATGTAGCTTTGATTTTTTCTACCAGTTATGTAGATTGTACATTGTCGCCATTTGTAGGGAGTTAGTACATTTCCCCATATAAGATTATTTCTCTATAGAAATGTTATGTGTTACACCTTACATTTCCGCAAAGGCTTCCTATTGATAGATCTTTTTTGTCATTTTCCCCTCAGTTACTTCCTTCCGTATTGCGAATGTCATGGATTGCAGCGTCCGAGTGATGGTTTTTTTAATTGTCAAATGCAGCTATTCGTCACCGGTTGTATGTGCGTCATCATTGAATGGGATGACCGTATCGGACCTCTATGTCCATACGCAGTTGTAGCAGTAAGAAGCAACATACCATCCTTTCTGGTGTCAAGGTTCGCAGCCAATCACGTCGCCTTCTACATCACTGAGACAGCAATACAACTACTGTGTCAACGACGCCTAATTTCAGTGTGGTTAAACAACAACGTCACCATTGCGACTAACATTATAAGTAACATACCATACTTTCTGATGGACTACATCACACCGATTGCCGCCGTCTTGTCAATGAATGTGAGAGGAAAAATACTACTATGTCGCCACTGCATAATATGTCTGTTATAAAAACTGTGGTGCCCACGCATGGTGATTGTGTGGGAAAACATCAACGTGACCGTCAAAATTAACCTGTTCATTGTGCAGCAGAGACACAAACTTCCAATTTCTTTACAACTGAGAAAGGGGCGATGATTTAGCGCTGTGCATTGTGAAATAAAAGTACCTTACTACTTTTTACATGTTAGTGTGTTTTTCACCCATTTCATGTTTCCCTTCACAATGTGCCATGCTACGTTGCAGGTTGTAGTATGTTCTTTAATAGGTGCCGTATCACGGTACGTAAGTCTTTATGGAATCATTTCTTTACGCTGCCAAGGTACATTATCCAGAACGCTATTGCATACCACTTGCTTTGGCAACGTAAGGCTCAATGCCATCTATTATGCTTTTGTGCCATTAGGGTACTTTCTGTTACCCAGATGCCCCAATTACCAAGAGCAGTTCTGCATGAAGACGCTATGTTGTCATAATTGCTATCTTTCTGAAAGTGGAAAAATGAGATCAGGTGCAGTGAAAGTATTTGCTGTAAAAAAACGTTTCAAAAGCTATGCTTCCTTCTACCTTCTCACTACACATTTCTTCCCCCATTTCACCTTGTGACAGTTACACAAAAATGTGTGCACAGGTCGGTGGTAATGGTGTTGCTTGCAATACTTCTGCCATTACTGCACTTCACCTCACAAGGTTTGTTGGGATTTTGTCCACTCATTACAAGAGTACTTCTTTGCCTTCTGTACGCTCATTTTGCCAAACATATTCCCTGTATTTTCCAGACATTTATGGAAAGGTCATTACTCACGATCAAACACCTTTGTGTGTTACATGTGGTAGTGTTTTCATACTTCACAAATGTCCTCATGTACATAAGAAAACAAAGGGCATGCTAAAGGTATGCTTACTGACCACAATGTCAGGAATGTTAATACTGGTATTTTGTGGTTGGGACAAAACATTGTATTGCAGTCGCCATGTCAACCAGGCACTGGCTTTCTGTTAAAGGTGTTGCTGATAACCACACATTTTACAACGAATACAAATGTTCTTCTCCCACTACGGTCTCACGTTTTCCTTTTTTACTTTCTGGCAGCTGTAATGGAAAGCGGCAAAAGACTTTCTATGCAATGGCCGCCTTCCCTTTCCATGGTGGCCATCTTGGAAAAGGATTTGTTTTCTTCAAATGGGAACGCTGGAGGCGTTCCGGTTGAAGATAAAAAAATCTTATTTTTTGGTGCAATGGATTAGTGCCATAAAATCTGTATAACTAATGGCATTGAGCCCCCATTCTTTTAGGGTGGAATGGGGTTTACTGATTGAAAGACCTCGGTATGCACTCTCCTTCTATTGTGGTGCAAACCTCTTTGACTTCTGTACGCGCATTTTTGCCAAACATGTTCCCTGTATTTTCCACACATTTATGGAAAGGTCATTGCGCACGAACAAACACCTTTGTATTTTAAATGTGGTACTGTTTTCATACTGCACAAGTGTCATCATGTTCATAAGAAATCAACGGTACGCCTTTTGTCTCTGAAAGGTACGCTGTAGGTATGCTTACTGGCCACAATGTCGGGGAGGTAAATACTGCCATTTAGTGGTTGCAACAAAACACAGCATTGCAGTTGCCATGTGCACCAGGCACTGGCTTTCTGTTAAAGGTATTCTGATAACCACACATTTTAGAACGAATACAAATCTTCTTCTCCCACAACAGTCACACGTTGTCCTTTTTTACTTTCTGGCAGCTGTAATGGAAAGCGGCAAAAGACTTTCTATGCAACGGCCACCTTCCCTTTCCATGGTGGCCATCTTAGAAAAGGATTTCTTTTAATCAAACGGGAAGGTCGGAGGCATTCCAGTTGAAGATAACAAATGCTTTCTTTTGATGCAATGGGTTAGTGCCGTAAAATCTGTATTGGTAATAGTATTCAGCCCCCATTTTTTTTAGGGTGCAATGGGGTTTATTGCTTCATAGACCTCGGTATGCACTCTTGCTTCTATTGTGGTGCAAACTTGCCCTGTTGAGTTGTGAATGGGAATTCTGTACCATTTGGCCATGCTGTGCTACAGCATATGCTACTGTGCAATTTGTAGAAAGATGGGCAGTGAAGTCAAATGTTGCTTGACAGTATGCTTATGTGTTACTATTGGAATCCTTCTAAATGCTCAATAAACATTTTGGTGAACTTATGTTATGATTCACTCACAGTACTGCTAAACTATGCAAGTAATTCAAACAACTTTTCTCACAGGGACATTATGATTACGTTGCCCTACTAAAAACGTCCAAAATTCACAACAAAAAAAACTTTGTTAAAGGGACGTTATGGTTAAGTTGCCCTATTCAAAACCTATGCCATTCTGTACAAAAACTTTGTAAAAAGGACTTTATGAATACAAGTAAAATCTAAAAACCCCTGAAATTCGGGATTTATGGTAGACTAATCACCCATTTTTCCCATCTGCACTCTCCACTGCTAATACTACCACCCCGAACATAAAAGATGGCACCACTCATGTCATTGATGCAATCACTGACACCATCACTTCTTTAGCCCCTTTCTTTTATGTCAGCTAAGCAACCATAACTCGTGCCACCTCCGTGCACTGCTAAGACTAACACCCAGGATATCAAAGATGACATGACAAATGTCATTGATGACATCACTGATGACATCAAATGTCTGACCTACTTATATTGTGTGATTGAAAAATCTAGGCCAGGTGGTTTTGTTCAATAACAATCACACTATGAAAATTGAAAAGGTGCTGATAGAAGATTTGCTGCCTTTGGCCCAAAGCTTTGGAATAGTATCCATAAGGAGATCAAGGTCATGGATACTTTAAATTAATTCTGTAGGGCCTTGAAAACCTTTTTATTTAGATGGCCACCTTTTCTTCCTCCATGTCTGTGATATTAATCTGATGATGGTTACAATGTCGGGTTTAATTTTCTAGATGTCAGCTGTGCCACTATACTGTTTAGTCCGTCACTGTGCGCGTTTTAAATATACAAATCAAATCAAATCAAGTCTATAATTAAATATTTGCTATCTAATCTTGATTTATTTTCTCTAAATTGAATTATGCAGTCTAAACAACTGATTACTTTTGTATATTAACTAAACTTCGAATGCGTAGATTCTATACTATTGCAATGCACACAGGCACATACTTACTTTTGTATGTGATTATTTTTTATAAAGCTCGATAAATAATGTGTTCATGTAATTTTATTACGGTAAGGCGAATTGTAAATTTAAGTGTACACATTTACTATTTTTATAACACACATTTGTCATCTGCCACACACTTCTCAGACCAAGCCAATGCCTGGATCAAATCATTCCTCAGCAATAGATCCATGAGGGTCTTCGTGCCCTCAGCATCAGCATCACCTATGCCAGTTACTTGTGGAGTCCCTCAGGGATCTTCTGTGTCCCCTACCCTCTACAACGTATTCACCAAACCTCTATTTGATATACTTGATTATCTGGGTGTCATATACACCAACTATGCGGACGACACCCAGATACTCATCCCTATCACTGGTGACTACGCTGCGGACAGTAAAACTCTCAACGATATATACAGTACTGTCCAAATTTGGATGGCTAAGCACGGTTTATGTTTAAACGATGATAACACCGAACTACTCCTTCTTGGCTCTCCAACTAAATTGAACAGACTAGGATCCCTCTTCAAATCCTTCAATATCGACGATAATAATTAAAGTAGCTAATGACGCTAAAACATTAGGAATCTACATTGATTCAGCGCTACCACTCAAAAGACATCCCAACAAAATAGCAACAAAATGCAAGTCATGCAACATAATGCTGTCCGATCAGCATGTAATATCCCAAGAAAACAGCATATCACTGCAACCAGACAGAATACCAAATGGCTTAATATTAAACAAAGATTAGACTTAAATCACTCTCACTCACTCACAAATGCCTCAATAACCAGGCACCCATATACCTCTGCAACACTTTCTCACGCCACTCACCCTTGGGACCGAGCAGATTAGCGCAAACATACTGTGTTGTCATCCCACGATTTAACCAACAACGAGCTGGTGGAGCCAGTTTCCCAGTCCTTGCTGCAAAAAAATGGAATACACTACCCTTCTCCATAAGAGAAGAACCCTCCTTCTGTCTCTTCTGAAATAAGGTCAAGGTCTGGCTTATGGAGCATGACCTTAACCTACCCTCCTCATAAAAACACGCCAATTTACTTCCAGGATGCTTCCTTACTGTCACTGCTGTGTATTTGTCTTCAGCAAACTGTATAATATCTGCTCCTAGAATATCAACATTTATAGTGCTTGTATATATTTGATCATGTAACTTACCTGTCTGTGTTATTCCCCTCACCTATTGTCATGCCCTATAACATGTATTACCTTTTCTTTACAGTTTTGATTGCGTAACATGTAAGTTTGCAGCATCCAATTGAGCCAGGGCTCGGACGCGCTTTACAAATAAATAAATACAAATACAAATACAAATACTATTAAACATGTTTCTACTTCTATCTATTCTTCTTTTTGTTTTTACTGCTACATCTACTTATTATATTATGATTGAAATACCTGAAATAGATTTAGCAAAATCAGGTAGTTTCCCTGCAAATAAGTATTGTAATTGCTTACTAAAATATGAAATTCAAACCATTTGTTTAACATTACATATTTTTATTTAAAATTGTACAAGTTGATTAATACTACCAAGGTAATGCTCTACACGTAATCATATGATGCTTGTGTATGGCTGTATTGCTCCTCATCATGTTGTTATTATTTTTAAGTGGACTAAATTAAAATATGTATCAAAAGTCGGCAACAAAAATATTCTGATTTGTATAATCAGTCTTGTCATATATGATGTAATTATTGATATCTTCAATGCTGTAATGTATGATGTCATTAGTGACGCCATCAGTGATGTCATCTGTGTTGCCATGTATGATGTAATTAGTGATGTCATATGTGATGTCATCAGTGATGCCACCTGTGATGTCATTGTTGTGGCCATGTGCTGCGCAACAGGGGGCGCAAAGTTAAGGTGGACTTCCTTCAAATGCGAGTGCTGAATTTCAAGGGTTTTCTTGCATTAAATCTGATCACCTTAACTCTCTCTGAACCAAGGTTTTTTCACAGAATTTTGAAGGTTTCGTTGCTATGTTTTTTCATGTTAGATCTGATCACTTTAATTCTTTCTTAACTATAGTTCTTACAGTGAATTTCAAGGGTTTTGATATGCTATAGTATCTTTGCATCCCCCTAGCCATGCCTTCAGCCGTGGCCACTGTCCATGTTGCACCAATAGGCTTCTTTGGGGCACACTTGCCATGGGTTTCGGACCTGGCCACTTTACATGTTGCATCAATAGCTTTCTTTGGGTCCCAATAGCCCTAGCCTTGGACTGTGACCACTTTACATGTAGCACCAATAGGTTTCCTTGGGGCCCCCTAGCCATAGTCTTCGGCCTTGGCCACTGTACGTGTTGCACCAATAGCTTTCTTTGGGTCCCACTAGCCATAGCCTTGGACTGTGGCCACTTTACATGTAGCACCAATAGGTTTCCTTGGGGCCCCCTAGCCATAGTCTTCGGCCTTGGCCACTGTACGTGTTGCACCAATAGCTTTCTTTGGGTCCCACTAGCCATAGCCTTGGACTGTGGCCACTTTTCATGTAGCACCAATAGGTTTCCTTGGGGCCCCCTAGCCATAGTATTCGGCCTTGGCCACCGTACGTGTTGCACCGATAGGTTCCTTTGGGGCCCACTAGCCATGGCCTTCGCCTGTGGCCACTGTACGTGTTGCACCAATAGCTTTCTTTGGGTCCCACTAGCCATAGCATTGGACTGTGGCCACTTTACATGTAGCACCAATAGGTTTCCTTGGGGCCCCCTAGCCATAGTCTTCGGCCGTGGCCACTGTCCATGTTGCACCAATAGGTTTCTTTGGGGCACACTTGCTATGGGCTTCGGCCCTGGCCACTGTACATGTTGCACCAATAGGTTACGTTGGGCCCACTTGTTGTAACATTTCTTTTTATTTTTACTCTCTTTCCCCGATATCCCCCCAATAATGGCAAGGAACTACACATGCCCGCAGTATTCCCCCGGTATTCCCCCGATAATACAAAAATCAAAAAATCTTCCCTGTCCTCACACGCACCCCCAAGTACCCCCCTCATCTTTTCATGGCCTCCCACTCCCCTCATCTGCTTTCTTCTCCCTGGCCCTCTCCCATTACCCCCTTTCACTCTTTGATTCTTGTGACACATTTTCTTTTCCGATTGTGACTTCCGTTGTAGCTGTGGGAATCTTGCGAGATTCCTCCTGTATTCCCCCTATATTCTGAAAGCATTCAAACTCTAACTGGCTTACCAGACTACCCCCAACTCTCTAATTTCACAGGGTTTCCTCTTTCCCCCTCCCCACCTCTAGCCTGCTGCAATTTCCTCCTTTTTCCTCCTCCAAATAGCTTTTTGAGCACTTTCATTTTTACATTCCCCAGGTATTATAGCAGGCATCGCTCAGTTTCATTTCTGGAAAGCCTCTCGACTGCAAAGCACCATTGGAGATATAGCTATTATTTTGCATCCAGGGGAATTTTAAAAAGCCCTGGATGGATTCACGCCAAACCTGTACTGGAAATTAATACAACATTTTGTGCGCAAATTATTTCTTATTTGGTCCAAATCTGTCCAGCAGTTTTTGTGCTTCAGCTTTACCACATTTGGACTCTTTCTCTATGCTAAAATTAATGGCAGTAGGCCGAAAAGAGCATTTTTTTTGCTTTCCTAATAACTTTTACATTGTTTAACAAATCTTTCTCAAAATGTCCAGTCTAGGGGGGCTGTAACAAACGTTTTGTTTGGAAAATATAAGCCACATTCGTCCTGCAAGTCAAAAGTTATTAGCAATAGAATTGGTATTCTCCAAATCACTATGTATGCACCGGACACATATGCAAGAAGTATTGGCTAGACTACGTAAACACTCATTATCCTTTTTTGGTTACACATTTCCCCAGATGGTATTTGCATGGATGAATCCAGAGTAAGAGGAGGTTGAAACTGGACCATATCACACTCAGATAAAGAAGTGTAAAGGTTTGTAAGATTCTAAAAATTTCACTGCCGGCATTCAAGGATTTTCTGTTATTCTATCGCCCTTCACCATGTTTATGACACAAAATGAAAGATTCTGGAGGTGACAGGAACAAAACCAGTCTCCGAAACCTTAAGAAAAGCCATCACCAAAGTCCACATTTTACAAAACTGAGATCTGTAAAACAACTTATTGCGGTAACACATGTGTCTTCTTCAACTAATGGAACAATTCTATGAGAAATAAATATTGTGATGAATCCTATTGATCTCTCAGCAAACCCCTTCCTAAAGTTTCCTCCCGGGTCACCAGGGAAAGGCAGATGCCTCCTGATCCTGACCTTGGGGGTGGGGTACTGCATAGGACCACGTGGCAGGAGAAAAGGGTCAGGGAGGCGAGAGGAGTCAATGGGGTGAGACACAGTATTTACCTTCCTCTACGGAAGAGATGTTACAAATGCTAAAATGCATAACCAATTGTTGCCAGAATAATATAACTGTTCCACCTGTTGAACGTCTAAATGTGGGTAAAATCAGCCAAAGTACCTATGGTATAAAAGTGAATAAAGCCCCTTCCCATGCCCATGGAGATAGATGCTTCCCTAACTTGAAGGGGGTAATGGAAAGAAATCTGTGAATGATAATCGCCAGAAGCCTATAAAAACGTAATTCCTCTTTCCAAACAAGACTGGTAAAGGATGTGTATGAGATTCCTTCAATGAATGTTGTAGAGAATAGAAAGCAAATCAGTAAACCAGAAATGTGATACATATATGAGAGGATGTAGGGTGCATTTAATGATCTCTATGCTTAAAATATTTGATTGTGTTCTAGGTTTCTTATTTTGCTTTGTTTTTGTTTTTTTCATTGTATTTCTTTCCTTTACCTTCTGTCACCTTACTCCCTGTATTCAGTTCCCCTGTTACTTCTTAAAGATTTATTTAGGAAATTATGGGTGAATAAGTATCACCTTGTGCATTTGAGATATTGTATTATGTTCTATTGCTTCTGTAAAGTTCTAAATCTATAAATAAAGTTTTGAAAAAAAAGAAAGGGTTTGAAAATCTAACTTTGTTGACAGGGACTTCAAGTCCCATAATTTCCTCAGTACTGGGACGAGGAAGACGGATGCAGAGGAACACTGCTGCGGGAGCGGTCAAATAATAAATGTAGACGACTGACACCTGAGAGGGAATGAAAGGCTTAAAAAGCATGGCGCATGCAAGGAGTAGAGCAGAGGAAGTGGAAGAAGTTGCGTGGGCCGTGTTTGCAGCTGAGAGGGAAGCAGGAGGCGGTAGAAGACATCGGGACCACTGTAATGCCTGAAGCGGTGGTGGGTCCTGAGAGAGATTTTGCTTCAAACTCTCCCTGTTGCAGAGGTTTCTCAGCGGTAAGCACCAGTAGCAAGGGAAGTATGCCTTCTTTAGAGGTTCCAGGTGACTGGGTTGCACCTGACCCTCTCTGGAGCAGAAAAGGGTCAATTTCCCAGTGGCATGAGCAGAGGAGGACCAGAGGAGGCTGTCCGCCCAACTGCAAGAAGCCACAGGCATACAAGACCTGCAAACACCAAGCGTAGCGTGATCAAGCAACTTACCCGGTGAGTTCACAGCTTGCAAGTCACTCTGGAGCACTCCAACGCTGTCCGCGTGCTCACAGCAGGCAGTTTCACTTGTGTGTGAGTGAAAGCAACAGTAACTATATTTCAATAGCGAACTATGCGAAACCAACAAAAGTTATACCTGTTGAATCAAAGTGACTGTGTAAATATGCATATCAGATTGTGGAGAGACAAAAACCCGGTGGGAAAGCTTTGGAAGATCTGAAAGCTTACAAGCAACACCCAAGCCAAGAGTGTGTTAACAGCCAGCAATACCAATATCACAAACAGTGCTCAAGGCAAGAGGGGAATATTGGGAGGCTTAATGGTTATAGGTTTTGCAGTTTGTGTTATGAATTACCGATCATCAGGTAATAGAAATATACATTACCAAAGCCAAGATAGAAAAAAGTGATACTATCTTTTGATCAGTATTTGGTTGCTGGTACAGAGGAGAAAGAAAGGTGACAAACAGGCTGCCCTTCTGGAGAAGTCTATCCGGAGGGAGAGGAGCATAGTTGCCAAGGAGTCTTAAAGAGCACTAATGTGGTTCCTTGTTTTCCCGAAAATTGTTCAAAGCTTGATGCCAAAGAAGTCTTGTGAAATGGTTGTTATTCAAAGTTGGAAGTTACCAATGAAGCACTTTTGGTTCTTTTTGGTGAAGAAGTAGACGGGCAGGCGAGTATACCCATAGGGCAGGAAGTTGCCTAAAAAGGCCTGGCACAGGAATAAACCAGGTAGTAGTTGACACAAGTGCTGAACTATGGTTCTAACAAAGACACCTCATGTTAAATGATGACATTTAAATAAGAATTGTGAAAAGCTGTTGAGAAAAAGTTACAATTCTTTTAAAAAACAAAGTTGTGGAAAATCATTCTGACAGAAACAAAGGGGAAACCTGTTCTTATTCCAGGAGGAGTTGAAACAGACTGTTTCTTTTTCAAACCAAAGTTGGATCACTGAAGAACCCACCTCACAGCAGCTGTCACAAAGACTTTTGCTTTAGAAAGGCTGATTTTCTGTTCAACAAGACACAGCATCTAGAGGTATTGCATTTTCATTTTGCCACTATGCTCATATGGTGGGTTACATAAGGATTATGAGAACCTTTGAATTCCTACAACAAATGACAGATTGTCCAACGTGTGTATACAAGCAATGAATTATGTAAAATCCTGTGTTATATGTGCTAGAGCAAAGTCAGCTCTCACAGCCTAGGCCGGGTTGTTTCGTACGTTTGTTTGTTTCGTTTGTTTGTTTCGTTTGTTCGTTCGTTCCGTACACCTTCGGAACCGTGGCAAAAGATATCAATGGACTTTGTGGTCATAGTACCTGAATCCACGGGATTTATTACTATATTTGTAATAAAAGATTCTCTCACCAAGTTTGTTCATTTTGTAAGGTTGTAGAAGTTACCTTCAGCTACAGAACTAGCTACATTATTTTCACATGAGATTTTTCGATTACATGGGATTGCAGAAGCTATAATATCTGACAGAGGATCACAGTTTATTTAAATTTTTTAGAATGCACTTTGTAAAGTGTTCTGTGTCAGCTGTGATAAGTCATTGATCTACGACCCTCAGCTGGATGGACAAACTGAGAGAGATTGAGTCATTCTGTAGAACAGATTTTAGGTGGTTTCAGTACCAACTTTCAGAATGATTGGCCTGGCTGGATTCCACTAACAGAATTCGACTGTAATAATGAATAAAACACTTCAAACAAGCTCTCTCTATTCTTTGCTACATTTGGGATTCACCCCAAATTATTTCCTGCTATGTTTGTTAAATCGCCCCTCCGTACTGGGAGCTGCCTCTCATTTTCAAACTCTTTAAGATGTATTATGTAAATTGATGCTAAATTCAGGAAATGCTGAACTGAAATATGAAATATTTGTGGACAGAAAGGGATCAGAAAATCCAAAATGTGCTATTGGTTGATTCGAGTGGTTGGCCACAAGCTTCTTGAAAACAATGAGATTTATTTCCCTTAATTTGCTCCTCGGTTTGTGGGTCCTTTTGCAATTGTAAAGAAAGCGAATGCAACCTGTGCATGGGCGTAATTTTAGGGAGGCACGGGGGTGTTTGTCCCCCCCAACTTTCATGGCACACCATTTTGTCCCCATTCATTTGGCTGGGGCACCTTTTCTTCAGATGTCATGTCCCCCCCAAAATTTTCGGCAAAGTTACTCCACTGAGCCTGTGTTTCCTGTTTCATTCTTAAACCCACAATTGCATTGCTTCCAACTGTTGAGCTCCAGGACTTAGTTGTTTGCAAAAGCTATAGCCCAGGAGACCATTGATGAAGCCACATTAGTGGTAAATAATTTAACAGAGGTTTCCTTCAAAACCTAAACTAAGGGGACGGTGTCCTGAAGGGAGAAGAGTACTCTGGTAACACAAAAAACAACGGTTTTAAAGGAGAGTGGTGGTTCAAACAATACACAAATTAGAACATACTTGTATAAACGCTCAGACAGAAGGAGGGGAGGCCCACCCAGCTAGACAACACTCACCCTGGGGAAGAACACCCTGTCCCTGTCGGGGGTGCCTCGCCCTAGGTGGCGCGGGGTGTAACGCCTATCTAAGAGTGATAGAGGAGAGAGCTGTCCCTATCCTTCTATACTGGTGGCATGTATCTGGTTCAAGACAAAATGTCAAACATTCAAAGCATTTCCAAATGGCTGTTGCAGCAGAAGACAGAACTGTATATTAGATCCTGTTGCCGCCCGGGGTAGGTGGTGGCAACCTGGAAACAGGTCAACTGGTTGTATTCCAAACTCAGTGTCAACTTAAATTATGCCCGTAGGTCTCAGCAGGTGGAATGCAATAAGTTCAGATGGAATGCCCACTTGGAAAGAACTAAGCTCTAAAAACCTCAAACGCTAAAATGGCTTTTATGAAAAAGCTCACTCCATATATGTGAGTGTGTGGACAATGTTTCTCAAAACTGTATCTCTCTAATGTGATGGGAGATATCAGAGCAGGTCATCGGAGCCCTCATGACCACAAGGGTCGACCGGTTTCAATGGCAATCGGAAAATGAGCCATCTTCTTCAGGACCGTGATTCAAGACAAAAAATGAATTTTACTGGTCCAGCATTGTAGGGCTGGAGGTGCCACTGTCGAGTACATGGGTCTCCTGTGGGGAGACAAGAAAGAGAGAGAAAAGAACAGGGGGTTAAAAAGCCTCTGGTCTGGTTCTCTCTACCTAATGGGCAGTGGTGGTCTTCCTTTTTCTAACAGAGCGAAGGGAAACCTACTTTCTTAGCATAATTAGAGAGTTGGTGTGGTGCCTGGTCACCAGTGAGGTGTGGGTCTCACCATCATGGAGGGAGGGGTGGGGAGAGGAAGAAGGTGGGGGTGAGAAGGGTGGTGTGAGGGGCGGTCCTGGGTCCCCATCTACTGTTGGTACTAATGTACACAAACACACCCTCCAGATGTGAGCTGAAGCGTGGAAAAGAATGTGCGTTGGAGTGGCTGCACACTGCAGGTAGAGCATGCTGGGCAGACTGGCAAGGCTCTGAATTACCTCACAGTGGGATCCAGGGTTAATGTAGCAGAGCCGCTCGTGTTAATCGCCACGGCATCAGACACCTGGAAAGGCAAGAAGCAGTGGACATAAGCCAGCTGGGAGGGGCTATGGGGAAATCAAACTGTATTGCAAAAGGCAGGCTCCACAAGAAATACCTGATCTGTGGGACTGCTGGCTCCGGACGAAGCACTGTGGTGTACAGCTCGATCCGCGTACAACCGAAGGTGTCCCCGATTGCAGTTTATAGTGAAAATGTCGACTGCAAAAATGTCGGGAAAAAAAATGTAGAAAAAAAAGTCGAATGTGTTTTTAAAAAAAAAAATGTTAATGGGGGTTCCCTTCCCCAACCCCCTGTTTATTTTTACTACCTAAACCCAAAAAAATACAAAAAAAATACACATTCTGATTTTTTTTCAACATTCTTTTTTTTGACATTTTTGCATTCGACTTTTTATTTTCGATATTGTAACTGGATACCCCCGATTGCCTTAAGAAACAAGGCCTGAGCACAGTCGCGCTAGCGTCTGTAGTGACGCGTCCCGGCGTCAAGGGAACACCTGATCCGAGCAGTGTGCTCGTTCAGGAAAAAAGTGCACGATCGCCTCCAGAGAGCAGAATGGAGCGCGATCGTGCTACTAACAAACCCGAGTGCGTCCCGATTGTCAAGGGGACGCGTGTGGCTCTGGGTGCCACTAAGTAGGCAACCAGGTGTTTAAGCCCCAAAGGGAGCGGGAGGGGAGGAGAAAAGGGGGGAAAGAGGAGAGGGGGAGAAAAGGAGCAGACAGGGGTGGAACTGCTCAGAGAGCAAACGGGCAGACTTATAGGCTGCAGAATAGGTCAGATCAATAATCACTGGTTGGGAGGAATGGTGGAAAGGAGAGTTCAGCCAAGATGATTGAAGGTGGGGGAGCAACCATCAAGAGGAACAAGGTGCCAACCCGTCAGCAGGGTCTTAGGGGAGGGGCTGGTGGTCTGTAGGTCTGGGCCTGCTTATGGAACAGCCTATGCCAAAACCGCTAGTTCATGCCATTGGATGTTCTCATTGAGGCTTTGGTAGCATGTTTTTAATCTGAAAATCACATTTGTTCACGCCTGAACAGGATGTTGTGGAAATTGCCCCCTCTTTTGGGCGGTGTGACCTTCTCTATGATGGTCCATTTCAATTGGTCTGCTCTGTGTCCTTCTGCCGCAAAATGCGGCACTAAGGGAGCAGTCAGTTTGTTAGTTCTTATGCATGACCTATGCTCAATCATGAGCGTTCGTGCTGGCCTGTTGGTCATGCCTACATACTTCAGATTGCATGGACATGTGATCAAATAGATCACACCCTTTGTGTTGCAATTGGTAAAGGTGTTCTGTCTCCAGGGGGTGTTCCAACCTATGTCTATCTCCGTGGTCCTGGAGGTCTGGGCACACATAGAACAATTGCCACATGGTGCATGTCCTTTGGCAGGGGAGGTGTTCCATAGAGTGCATTGGCTGCAGTCGCCTCAGGGTGTGGTATGTGCCAAGGTTTTCACTAGCTTGTCTCTCATGTTCGGCCAGAGAGTACTGTCATGAGTACATAAAAACAGGAAGACATTCAAAGAAAACAGAAAAGAAAGTCCTGGAAAATGTGGCATAAATGGAGATGGGCAGGAAAGTGGTAGAATGGCATGTGTACGTTACAGCCTGACATGCCCAGGTGCTGTCATCACATACCAAGTGCAATCTCCAAGGCCTCAGGAACCCCATCCAGTGCCACTTAATGTCTCATATTACAGGCGGGGTCAGGTGCAGCCTCACGTGTGGGGGTGGTGCCATTATATGCCAAGGGCATTGCCAAAAGCTTTGTAAATGCAATCTGAAGCTGGGTTAATGACTTCTAATATGGCATAGTCACCATATGTCACGTATAGTCTCACATGCCTAGGTGCTGCCTAGTGCAGCCTAAAATGCCCATCGCCGCCCTCTTATGGTAGAAAACATTTCCTATGCACAGTAAACATACCATATGTAAAAAAAAAAAAAAAAAAAAAAACAGACTCACAGGTGCAAAAAGACTGTCAGGCATCTCAGGGTAAAGGATAAGCCTAAACGAGCCACAAGACAGTTAGGAAACCATTCCAAGATGGCGACAGGCACCGACTTGGCAGTATAGACCCAAGGAATGTCAGTGCAGCACTCCAGGGCAGCAAAAGAACAAACAGTGAAAAAATGCATACATAGGCCCCATGGTTTGGTGGATCAAGAAGTGCTGCCCCCCCCACCAATTCCCCCGCCGTGGTCATACAGGTCACAGCAGATAAGGGCACGACCTAATCTATTTCTAATGCCTTCCCCTGGTTATTTCAACAATTCTAATGAACTCTACGTTATTGGTGTTCCGCTGAGGCTTCCCCTCTTTTCCTATTTTGGTTGCCCATTTTTCCCATGGGGTCAGACCTCCGTTCAGTATTTCTCGGCCAACAAATTTTAAAGTCATGGAGAATCCGGTGGGCTGCCCTCTGGGATTCCCAATATGAACTATTCTTGACACACTTTATGTTATGGTGTGGTGTGTTATGTTATATTGTGTTGTGTTGTGTAATTTGTTTTGTCGGAAGCAATAATGTCCAGGTAACTTCTTGGCGCTTTTTATGAAGTAATGTTTTGTAACGGCTTAAGCAAGAAGCTGAGGAGTAAACAGATAGGCCTTCCACTGCTTATGAAAGGAAAGATAGCGATGCATTTAAGCAATAGAACCTGGGGGGGGCGGTTAACTGGTAGGGTAATGCCCTTGGGGCGATAGAAGCCCAAGCGAAGCGAGTGCTCTAACGTAGCCCCTGGGCATTACCCAACCAGTAATGCCTCCCCTTCTGAGGGTTCTATTGCTATTAGTACCCCGCCATGTCTTTCCGGGGTACTAATAGCAATTTTTCTAAAGTTGAGAAATGGTTGCTGCGACCGTTTCTCGATTCATAGTCCCTCCTTCCTTTCCATGGTGGCCTGACGGGTGAAAGAAAAGGAACTGCAAGGGATGCGGCGCTCGTCCCTCGTCAGGTAAGTCTTTCCTGGCAGGCTAACGATCTGGCGAGGGCCAATCAGTTTGATTGCTACAATCTTATTGACCCTCGCCGGGTACCAATTAAGCATAAGAGTAAAAAATCTTCTAGCCCCTAACCAAGTCTTTCTGAAGCTGATGGATTCAAGAAGGCAGCCATCTTGTGAGTGTAGGGTGCGAGCTGCGAGGTACTGTTTAAGTTTCTACTTCATGAAGGCAGGTCGGGTTTCATTATAGGCTCAGTGGCAGAGGCTTTGCTAGGGGGGACCGAGGGGGTTATAGCCCGGGAATTTTGGTTGTACCACTGGATAGAAGCTCAGGAACTACAACCAAAAGGCTAGCTAGCCTAGAGTCCTGACAGTCCGGACATTAGCGTAGCCTCGGATCTTTTCCAGACCTAGCCACACGCCTGCTCGGTGGTCTAATCATAAGGACTTGATGATAATGTGCTTGCATGCCAGTCACTAGTGAAGCTGGTGAATGACTTTCAAGCCTGATGCTTGGTGGGATGCCCAGAAGAGCTAAGCAGCCAGGCAGCAGAATGGTGTAATCTCTGCAGTCAATGGAGTGAATAAGCAGGAAGTTCTGAGAATATACTCCATTTGCATAACTGCTTGGACTGTATGCTAGGGAAAAATTGCATTATTAATCTAAGAGGATGTGAGGCCTGGTACCAGCTGCTATCCTTGCCCTTGGGTACCCCTGGCATTGACCTTTCTACGGTTCACAGTCAAAGTTTCTAAAACAAAAGGCTCGAATGCCTTTTTCTCGACAAAGGATCGAAAAAAAGGATTGAATTTATTTTTTATGATGGGATTATGGGGGTTCCCCCCAGCCCCCGTTTTCTTTTTATAAAAAACTTTTTTTACATTCTAAACTAAAAAAAAATATACATTAATAAATAAATAAAAAATTTGACCCTTTTTTTCGATCCTTTTACTTTCGATCAAAAAAAGTAATTCGACCCTTTATTTTCGAACATTTGATCGGACACCCTTTCTACTCCTGGGTCTGCAAGGGACAGATGGCAGGCAGGGCTCCCATGTGTTGTGCGATTGCCTCTGAATCACGAGGCTGAATATGGAGTCAGGACCGGTGCCCAGCTTTCCACCCTGTCTCCAAATGCTCCGAAATTAATCATCACTGCAGGCATTGCACACTTCTCAAACGCAAGTCATAAGTCACACACTTCACATTCGCTTACTTCACCAGGCATCCCTTAGGGTTGGGCAGGCCACCTCCTTATAAGATCTGACCCACATTGCAGTTCTATTTTTGGAGGCCGAGTTTCTTTCTTGGTTTCTTTGGGGCGGAGTCCAGCTAAAGCTCACCTTTGAGTCACTCCACCTGTGCTTCTTATAAAAGCAGTTGGAAGCAGCAGCCTGCAACAAATGAGATATGAACTGAAATATGAATTCTCCGATGATCTATAAATATTCGTGCATTAGGAAAAGAATCGCAAAGGTTTTGCTATTTTTCTAATATATTAATATGAGATATATTTGAGGCTGTGTTTGACGTTTGATGGTAGAACCTTGCTTCTGGTGACTCGACAGGGCATAATGTAAGGGTGGACATCACAACCAGGTAAGCAAGGTCCCAGATTGCATTTCACAGTTCGAAACTGGGCAGGGCGGACTCAGCCTTTCTCCTTTCTATCGGTTTTTAATTCAGTACCAACAATAACAGTTCGTTTTTTTATATAGCGCTTTAACTAATGCGCCTTGCATAGGACATTACTATTATTACCCAATCGAAAATGGTCCTCATTTATCGACCTCAGAAGAATGAAACCCTGAGTTGGCCTTGCCGGGATTTGAACCTGCGACCTGCAGATTAAACCCAGAACACAGCAACGAGTATTTAACCCGCGGAGCCACCTTGCTGTATGCTGATAACAGCACATATGTTTACAGCACTCCCCTTCATTGCATGGCATCGTGAGGCGACTTGAGGCTGCATTTGGTATAGGATCACAGCAGCTGGATACCTGAGGCAGTGTAGCGCCATGATGCCTCCAGGCGAACGCTGTGCTTTATAAGTATGGATAAGATAAGTGCCATACATATGAAGACTGCATCAGGCATCAACCCACATTGGATGCCCTTTCTAATGGATTTATATTCTGTCTGGCATATGATGGCAGCACCTGCACTTGTGAGTCTGTGCCTTACATGTAGCGTGTTTACTGGGCAAGTGACATATTTACTAGCATTAGACAACATTGCGGGCATTCCAGGCTGCACTTGGCAGCACAAAGGCAGGTGAGTCTTTATCTTGCACGTATGACTACAGACTACGTATGAGATGTTAACTGGCATTAGATTGCATGCCTGAGGCTCGAGAAGATGTACTTGACATATGAGGTCACCAGCTCCACATGTGACCTCATGTGTTAGAATGGAGGATAGGCTACAGTGCTTAGCAGAGGCGATGAAGTTTCTGTGGAGTGACAGGAGCCAAAACCTGCTTGCACGTACATATGAAAAACTTGCTGTGTGATGCCCCATCGAGCATAACATAGCAGGATATGTATACAGTAGGCTACGTTTGGTTCATTATGGCAGCATTATGGCAGCATCTGGCCGTGTGGTCCTGCCACACGCATATAATGACTATATCTGCCATGTCAGGCTACCGCTACCACAAAACATCAGTAAGTGTCCCAATGTGGCTGTAGTGGCATATGAGGACAGTGCTCCAGGCCCTCATTGGTTCTGCCGGGTGTTCCCTGTCACATCATGGACCTGTTATCAAAGCAGAAACCTAGTCAAGTAAAAGCAGCGAACTAAGTAAAGCAGAGTTGGTAACTAAAGCTGTCTTTTGCTGGCTTTATTAACTATTATTTTATAACGTTTAATCTTATTTAAATTGTTTCTACATCTTCAAGGTTACTTATTAGTGTTCCACCACAGGTCATGTGCCATCACTTCCTGTGGTTTCCACAGGGTCAATGGTCATGTGGCCACCCTCCCTGTGATGCTATCTGGTGTATGATGTCACTTCCGATACATCCGGCATTATGGTGAATTGGCATCCCTGGCGGTCTCGAAGGTGGGCATATATTTTTTGTTCAATACTCCCATGCCACCTGACCTCCATAAGAAATGTTATTTTATTTCATTTAGAACTAGACACGAGAAAGGAGGCTGTCATATACATGTGACCTGTTTCAGATCGCTGCTGTAGATCCATCCACGTGACAACCAGTTTTCTCGGTGCGGTCGGAGGAACTACCCCTGCGGCACTATTCAGCTGCCCAACCCCTCACAATAACACTGTGTGGGCAGGGGCGTTGCTAGGGGGGGGGCTAAGGGGGCTATAGCCCCTGATCTTTTGGTTGTAGCCCCGGATAGAATCTCAGGAGCTACAGCCAAAAGGCTAGCTAGCCCCCAGTCCCAACCGTTCCGACATCAGCTTAGCCCCGGGTCTTTTCCAGACCTAGCAACTCCCCTGTGTGTGGGAGTCGCAGAAGCAAAGGGTGGGGTTATTTACACACACGTGGGTGGCATGAAAGTTACTGCAGTGCTGGTGGTCCACTTTTCAACAGCACCTGCCACAAACCTCGTAATTCACGTTTCTCCTCCCAAAGCTAAAAAAAAAAAGAAGTAACACCGCATACAGGATGAGTGGCGTGGAGGTAATTGAACAAACTTAAAACAAGCTTCTCTGACATTGAGCATCTAATGCTGCAGCTGTCTCATTGTTGGAAGGTGTGTCACTCACATGTCTTGCCATTCCAGCCAGGCGAAGCATTGAATGTGTGCTTCCTCGGCTTTCAGAATGTATTTTTGTCTCGCGTTTGTTCCTGTCCTTACTGACGCTTTCCTTCTGCTACAAAAGAAGGGGAGAGCTGGGGTCGTTGATTGTAGGATCATGGAGATCACTTATCAAGAAAGAAATGTGAGTAGCACAGTGGTCAACCCAGATGAAAGCCCCTGAAATAGAAGGTGACCGAAACATATACGCTGAAGTTCTACCTCTGGAAATCAATAAACCTCTTCTGCGTGGCGGATCTGGGATTGTGTAATGTTCTGTTCATAGCAATCCAAAGGCAACATGGGAGCTCGGTACCAAAAGCACTCGATGATGGACAGGTCGCTTCCTTTCCAACAGACTAAGCAGGCAAATCCATTAAGCTAAAAAAAGAACCCGTGCAAGCGTGTGCTCCGTCATCTCCATGGCAGCTGGATTCCTTGAGGAATCAATTTCCACCGCGACACAAGAAAATGAAATTCTAAAGGTGGAAACGCCACCTAAAGAGATATGATGATATGCTAGGATATGGCATTTATAACGTGCCTATACACAAGTGTTTCAAGGCACGACGGGGCAAGGGAGGGGGAACAGAGGGACGACGGACAAAGTTCTTACTAGGCCAGGTGTCATTCAGATCACGCAAGTGCATGGGAAGGGGGAAGGGGAAAAGTGCAGGGGGGAGGGGAAAGTGCAGTACATGGGATAATAGAATAAATAAAATAAAATATACGCCCAGCTGGTGGCAATTGCAAGGTAAGTGCAGGCATAAGTGCTGGTAGGGGACTGTAGGGATACAGAAAAACAGTCCCCAGGTGTGGGGGGTGCCAGGGAGGCAGTGCAGGTGTGCAACTGGCGGGGTCTGGGCCCAAGATCAGAAGGGTAGCAGGTAACGAGTGCAGTTTCAGTTACAGCCAGGAATTCAGCCGGGGCGAGGGGGTGAGAAAGCAGAAGCAAAGAGGAAGGTTTTAAGGTGCTTCCGGAACCGGAGATGATTCTCCTCAAGTTTCAGGGAGGCAAAAAGGCTGCTCCAGAGGGAAGCCCCAGCCGAAGAAAGAGATCTACCACCAACTCGTTGCTTGGAGAAGCGACTGACCCTGAGGGAGTTGGAAGTGGATGAGCGAAGAGCTGGAGAAGGAAGAGCCAAAATCTTCTCATTGTAATTGAGCAACTCGGCTAATGTAGATGGGAGTGGAGCTTTGGCACATTAGAAAAAGACCACCTGTAGTGTCCACTAAGCCACTGGATGCTAATGTCAATGCTACAGTTTTACGGGCACAGCTACCTTTTCATGCTCCCCCGGGCACGAATACACGCACCCTTCCAACAGTGCCTGTGGTTCCCTGCAAGCAGGCTTGCATCTCGGGCATACTGCACAGGGTCCCACGTGACTGTTACCGGCACCAAGCCAACATGTGTACAATTGATCATAACTCGGTGTGAACCGTTCCTGCATCCCGCTACATTGCGTACGCGCACCCCTGAGTCAGATCGGAACCACGGCTTCATACACGCACCGTTAAAACTGACACCCAATATTACCTCTGCGTGGTGAATCCTATGAGCAATTGTTTGTATGCCTGCGTTTGGGTGACGGATAGTATGAGAGCTTTGCATGGCCATTTTCCCAACGAGAGGTTGCAGCCTCGTATCCATGAATACGTAGCGTTCCAAGCAATAGTGGCCGTACAATGGACTACTTGCGGGCCGTCCCGCATAACAACCACTTTTTGCCTTGTTCGTCCTCATTTCCTGTGTTAGACCCCCCCTACCCTACCCTGCCCTCTGTGCCCACCCACGCTCTGTGTGGTGTCTAGACCCCTGGTAATAGGGGTTGTATACGAATTGTTCGTATTACAACTGTTCGAATGACAATTGACCTTTTCATAATTGACCGAATTGTGAAGGTCAATTGAAACCCCTCGCAACCCCCCACCCAACCCAAACCCGCCCAAAACCCTATCTATATATATATATATATATATATATATATATATATATATATATATATATACGGTCAATTGTGAAAAGGTCAATTGTGACCCTTTAAATTCGGTCAATTGTTCATTCGAACAATTGTAAACGATCAATTTGGGTAATACCGTAATAGGATCAGTTTACAGTCTGGGATGGGTTAGTTCGTTTTAGTTTTGAGTATATTTTCTTTGTACAGTTTAGCCCCCAAAGGGCACCTTGGTACAGAACACACTAAACCCTAATCAGGCGTGTGAAAGCAAAAGCAGTCAAGTAAACGCAGGATGAAGATTATTTGTATTTGGGGGCTGGGGGGGTTGCAGTGTTTCAATGGACTGATGAATAGTCTTTGTTCCTGAGAGATACCGAAAATGAATTCCACAGACCGAATTGTAATAGTTCAATCATCAGGGGTAACAGCAGGTTAGTCTTTTCTGAACGGAGGGAACTGAGTGGAAGTCAGGGCCTTTATGATGCAGGATATCTCTCTGCGCTTGCACAATCTGAATGCTCACAAGGCCTATTAGGTCCGCCTCCCTCTGTCTTTTATCATTGTATTGCCTTTCTTTATCATGTTCCCTCCCCGCTGCCCTGTGGTTGCTTTGCACAATAAATAAATAAATAAACACTGTGCCTTGAGGCGATTTGGGGCTTTGCCGAGAACGTCAGTCCAAAGAGTTGGACTCCAGTCAAGCCATTGAGAACCTGTTTCCATGTGCTAGCATTACATTGTATGGGATTGCGATCCATCCAGCTGAAGGACCTATTCAGAAAGTGGAATTTGATGATGACGGTCCATCCAAACTGAGTTTGGTGTCACCAACATCTGTATAACAGGCATTGGCAATGCCAACAGTTTGGGCTTTTGTGTAGGCATGGGAAAGGCACTTGCCAGGTCCTGCCGTAGTGGTATTAACTGGTCATTAATGGTAGCAGGTGAAACATTGTGTGAGTACCTGGGCATATAAAAGCAGTGCCTGACAAATTCCTAATACTTATACCCAAAAATGGCTGACAAATTCACCGCACAGTAGAAAATCAGCCAAAGAGTGCAAAAGGGTTGACTTTGACAATGCTTGTTTTTCACAGGCAGACCTGGCAGACCTGGTTAAGAGTAGTGGTTTTACAGCTCCAATGAAGTCATTGGGCCTCATTACAAGGTTGGCTGTGCGAGTATTAAGTGGCGGTAATTCTGTTGCTGTCACTTTTCCTGCATCGCCAAACTACAAGTTTTCCAGTGGGGTGGCCTGATTTACCTCCAGCCAAGAGCTGGTGCTAGCTCAAGCACCCCACTGGCAAATAACAGCCGGTATTACCAGTGCCAGTAATCCCCTGTGGAGGGACTCCATGGAATGGGTATTTACCGTTAATCCCACCACTTGTAATCTGCCAAATTCCAGCAGACCAAATGGTGGGAACGGTATTACAGGTTTGGTGGTATCCCGCCAGATTTACCGGCGCGATACCACCGACCTCATAATGAGGCCCAATTAACTTTCAGAAGACTGCTTTGAATAAACACTGAGGCACTTTGTGGGCAATGTTTGATGATAAGGCTTCATTAAAGTGATCTGCAACCGTTCCCATGAGGAGGTGTTTTCGGGGGTGGGGGTGCAGGAACAGGGTGGGAATGGCCATAGGGCAGTCAATTGGTGGGCCAATAACCAAACAACACCGACAGGTTGTGTGTCCCTCCTCATATGCCATTCCTCCCTATCTGAATATGAATGCAAATGTTTTGAGCTATAGGTGGCGCAAACACCACCTAGAAGTCCAAACTAAAAATTAGATGCCATATTTACAGAGACGTTGTGGTGGGGGGTGTTTGGGGGGGTTGAATGTAGCAATTAAATATCAATGTGGTGACGGCAGCTGCTTGAAGAACGCCACAGAGAATCTTTAGAGAGAAGCATCCAGAGGGACCCAAGCCCACTGATCATGATCCATTCTGAAGAAAGATTTGTATTTAGGCGAAAAATTGGACCAGAGTAGCAGAAGCTTAGCAGTTGACCCAGAAGGATGATGCGGTCAATCTGGTATAAAGCAGCAGGAAGACCTATCAATACCAATATATCAACACCGCCATCATTACCCAACCTCCTGATGTCGTCCTCCTATGAAGTAACCACACCTTCCGTGCTGTATCCAGCATGGAAGCCGGTTTGGGTCTATTTGACCGAAACATTTGATCAAATTTATTTGACCTTTTATTTCAGCCTAAAATGTGGGGGGAGACCACCCACAACCCCCCACCCCCTCATTTCCCCTCAACCTAATCTATAACCCCCCATAATTAAATTTGACTGAAAAAAAGGTCAAGAAAATGTGATCAAATGTTTAAGGTCAAATGTTTTTAGGTCAATTATGCTAATACCTGGAAGCCTGCCTTCCTGTCATCAACAATTTTAGCAAATCCCACATGCTTTGTAAGTTGTAGGGTGACAGGTGACTCAGTTATTTTGCTGTCAAAAAATCGGACTTTGTCCTTTCTCTTTTAAAAGTGTGTGAGGGAGTGAAGGGCCATTTGTGCACCCCCCTGTACATTCTACACAAAATGGACCACTTGCTCACGCACTAGAGGGGGACGCCTCCATTGCCCTTTTGCTAACATCAGCACAGGTGGGGCTATTGTAAGATACACATGGCTTCCATTTTGTGTGCCCTCGACTCCATTTATGGACTAGGCCGCACTCCGATACTACAAAAAGGCTTCTCTCCTTCTCTGCAGCGCCGCGCATAGCGCGCTCATGGCCCCCACCTTTTCTTCCACTGTCTGAAGCTTCACAAATCCCTTTCTCACCGGGATAATTGAAACAAATAACAAAATGTATCCTCTCACTCTTCCACTGTCCTGTGTGTGAACCGGCTCGAACCATGACTTGTAGCTCATCCATCTCCACAAACCTGCTCCTGCCCTCTTACCCCCGCTGTTGGAAAATTACTGCCCATGTAACCCTGTGCCTTCCTAAGGTATTCTCTTGATGTACCAGAAGTGTGATGCTGCTGTGCAGCCCACCCCAGAATGCCCCCTCTAAATCCAGACCTCTGTCACAGTATATTGTGCCCTAAAACTAACATATGTCATTATACTCCCCACTTGCCTCAATGTGCTAAGACCCACCCTGTCACCCAGGTTATCACAGAGGACAAGACTCCTGAGCCTTGTATCTCATAAAAGTCCCAATGAAAGATGATGTAATCACGTGAATGCAATTTATAGGTTTTGCGAAGATTTACTTAAAAGAGTATTAATGATTGTCATTTATTTTATGTCTAGTGGTAGTTTCTCATGCCAGCTTAGTTAGTGTCAACTCTATCTCGCCGTGACCTAACCCTCACCCCTCCTGGGCACAGGCAGCTGGGCCTCGTGACGCTCACCCGCCCACCAACTGGGCAGCCTATCCGGAAGAAGCAGCACCTACAGGACTATATGTAACATCGCTCCCCAACCAATACTGTACTAATGTTATACCCTATGTTAATTACCTCATTGATGATGCTGTTTTACTTTATAATCCCATATACGTGTATTGTTTGCCAGAGCGCTCTCGAGGCAGTAGAGTTCTCTCGATGCCACCTTTATATAAAGACTTGTTAACCTTGCAACCTGTTCTCTTAGTCTCATTCCCTACTGGGATGTGTTATTCCTTATGAGTTTGTATTGGTATTTTGGGGAGTGAGCTTTTACAAGTGGAAGGGCTGAGACGTGTTTGAATGTCTCAGCAAAGCGTCCAGTGTTGAGGGCGATGTGAAGCAGGTGGTGCAAACTAGACCTGTTAAGGCCAGAAAAATGGATTTTGAAACCTGGGCTCGGTAATGCTGCATCTGTAACCAGATTTGTGTGGAGGGGGCAACCTCCACATAAAACCAGGTAGTTGTGCAGAGTTTCCGGAAAGGAACTCCGTAATAGTGCGGGGCATTGTTTGGAAATAATGCACGTTTTACAGTAAACGCCCTATTCTTAAAGATCCCCTTTCCGCTTCCTTATGCTAATTTTCACTTCTTATGCAGAGAGGACAGGGAGAAGGGAAAGTGACCTGTATCAGAGTATCACCCATAGCACTCGCTAACATGCACAATGTTACAATGGAGCGGGACGCTGGACAATCCGGATGCTCCGAATGCGGGCTGCATTGTATGATATAAGGCAGAGTTCTTCAACGCCAGACCTCGAGGGCTGGAAACATATCGGATTTTCGGGATACCCCATATTAATATTCATGTGATAAATTTGAATACAAGGGTTCTAAATGTATGCACATTTATGAACATTGAATATTCATGAGGGATATCCTGAAAACCTGTCAGGATTCCGGCCCTCTAGGCCTGGAGTTGGACATCCCTGATATAAGGACTTGTTCCGAGCAGCCTGGGTAGCTAACCCCATTCGCTTCCCCGTTTACCCTTCCTCCTCACCTGTTAGCACCCGTGTATGCCCTGAGGGGACGGGTCGACCCTGTCGGTAACGGCACCACCCCCATCGTTAAGGCATCCTCGCTTCGCTCGGGCCCTTAACTTGAGCAGCGGCCCATTATCGAAAGGGACGGACACACCGCCTCGGGGCACAACGCCTCAATATTTTTCTGTATAGTCTCCATTATGTGTGAATAATGCGTACAATGCAACTGCAAATTAACTACAGAAAAATGTATGCAAGGCCTGAAGTGGTTACTTCTTTTGTGAATCAGTCAAAAGCTTTGAGAATGTGTTATAATGTATACATTGTATACATTCAACGTTTGGAAGTCATTACTTTTCTAGGAATGAGTCACCCTTTACTTGGGGGAATATCCTTTGAATGTGAATCAAGGCCTCAGGATGCAGTCTACTGGAGGCTTGTTGCAAATTGTAATCAAGAAATGGTGTTCCACTCCAATTCCTTGAAATCTTCTCCCCATATGAAATATCCATCTTAAATCATTTATTTTTATGGAAGTGCGTCAATCGGGACCTGCCACCTTATCGGTCATTCTTTGCAACATAAGACATACCTGATTTTTACCTTTGTCCATTTTTGTATTGCACACCAAAATAGCTCAACACAATGGCTGCCTGATTTTACAAAACACAAAACTTTGCCCATCAGAAGAGGCCTTAACGTCACTCTCTGACGCAGGGATGGCGGTAAGTGCTTGAAGAACCGCATTGAGATGCGTCTAATTGCTCTCAGAGGAGCACTTCCTTTTTGAGAGTTATTTTTGCTTCCTTTCTCTGCTTGAGAATAGATCAGAGCATCTATTCATTAGCGGGAGCCACTTTGCTTCAAGGAGGGCGCGCAAGACATCCTGTCACGCGTCCGCCTGCACTCGGGCCTACCTTTGATCGGTATCAGGTAGTATTATCCCCACCAATAATATCACCATATATATATATATGGTCATGGGGTAAGGCCTTAGGCGATATTATTAGTGGGGATGATTTATGGGTTTAATCGCACTGGGGGCTGCGGGGGTGTCCCCCACTCCATTAAAACAATTATGGGGATTGCAGGGGTGTCCCTGCAGATTCCATGGCTTAATATTGTGGCAAAAATATGGGGATATTCTTGTATGGCAATATTTTTGCAGGGATATTAACACATGAAACCCTTTGATCATGAGTGGAGGCGGTAATCCGGTGCTCTGCGGATGGGAATGTGGATACCTCTTTGTCAGTGGTGGAAATGGAAAAAAAGTAAAGGGGGATCACACAAGGGCCACAGTGGGGGTGGTGTTTGGAGGAGGGGATGGAGTTCTGAGGAGGCAGAGTTCAGAGCGGGCAAAGCTGGCAGTCGAACTCCGCTCAAAGGAAATGTTCAAAATAATAGTTTAAAAATGTTGCAATTTCTTTCATGCTGCTTCTTTTCAATAACTACGCTGGCAAAATATAAAAAGGTGATCACCTTTTAAACCCAGCAATCTATAGTGCAATATTGCCTGAAAAAAAAATATCCAAAGATGAGACATGTGCTTTGATAACAATTTTATAGGGTAATGTGGGTAAGTGTCAACACTGGGAGCGTGACAACCTGGGTGAAATCCTAGTAGCCAAACACTTGAGCAAGCTTGCTGGCCTCGAAAACACCCAAGTGGTGCTGCGTCTGCCCTCTGAAAAAAAGCGATACTATCCACTCACATGTATCCTATCCTAGTGCCTTGAAAAGCGTCACAGGGCTACAATCAGGGGAAATAACTGCTCCAGTCTCCAGAATTGCTAACTCTCTTGCCGCATCCTTGCCCTCTCATCATCTCCCCTCCTCACCCAACTCCAACTGTTTGGCTTTTGACAATACTCCGCTTTATAAAGATGGCTTGAAAAGGGGGCTGGGGCCTGAGAAAAGGAGCGCAAGTGGCTGGGGGGGGGGGCAAGAAGAGGAGTGCGAGTGGTCTGGGGGGCCAGAAAAGGGGTGCAAGTGGTCTCGTCGAACAGAAACGGGGTGCAAGGGGGCTGAGGCCTGAGAAAAGAGGTGTGAGGGCAGTGGGGGCCCAGAAAACAGGTCTGAGCAGGCTGGGGGCATAAGAAGAGGGGTGCGAGGGGCCTGGGGGCCTGAAAAGTTGGGTGCAAGGGGGCTGGGGTCCTAGAAAAGAGGTGCAAAAGGGGCTGGGGTCCTAGAAAGGGGGAGCAAGGTGGCTGAGGGCCAGGAAAAGGAGTGAGAGGGGGCTGGGGGCTGAGAAAAGGAGAGAGAGGTGGCCGGCGGCCGAGAAAAGGAGTGAGAAGGGGCTGGGGGATGAGAAAGAGCATGAGAGGGCCTAGGGCCAAGAAAAGCAGTAAGAGGGGGCTGGGGGCAAAAATTAATGCACTTACCTTTACATTCGCCACTGCGCCACAGCATAACAGGAGCACGTTTGCCTGACTTCATGTCCGTCCTGGCTGCCTGACTTCCTGTTGTCCCGTCCCAGCCAATCAATTGTATGGTTGAATATGTGCTATACAAGATTCAATAACATAGCATAACAGGGCATAGCAAAGAGTTTCACACATTCTCCTGTCGGGCAGTGCTCTGGATGGACCATGCCAGTTTGGTGACTGCCAGCAAAATGAGAACATAGTTATAGATGTCTCTGCTGAGGCTAGTCCTCGATACTACAAGCGATAACATTATTTGTCCAGGATCACACACTGTTTTGAAACAGTGATGTTGTGATTTTAATCCATGCACAGTTTAACCACTTGAACACATTCCTTCCAAGATCCACTTGGTACAAATATCTAAAGTTTGGATTTCAAGGCCCACAATAATGAGTTGTAGAGTAGAGATCTCGCGTTTCCCATAACTATGCATGAGAATGCCATCCAGTCCTGATTTCCCCTGGAATTCTGGGACTTTAAGTTTTCCTGAATTTCAAACGGGAGAGAAAAAACTACAGTCCCTGAATCCAAATGGAAAAAAATAGAACTTCATGGCCTTCTCACACGTGGCCCTGAGAAACATCAGAGCTCACATAGTTTACTTATAAAATACATATATCTCATATTATAGCAACATTACAATAAATTAATCCTGAGAGACACATGTTAAAGCGAAAGAATATTGGTTTGCTTTATTTTCCACATCCTGAATGGAAAACTAGAAGACACACAATGCAAAATATTACAAGCCTCAAAAAATGAAAACATTTTTTAGACCCCTACTTGGAAAAAGGTTACTTTTGTCACTCATTCCCAGCAGACTGTTGTGCAAGATATTAAGAGCATTTGACTATTCATTAAAAGGGGAGCTTTATTGTAAGTGGACACCTTCATGCTAAGGTAATGAGCGCACCAGTGACAAATAAAGGGCTTGATAGTGATAAGCGAAAGGGGTAATTGCAGGTATTAAAGGGCTGTGGGCAGCGCAGTCCAGGACGCTGCGTCTTGCCTCGCATAAGAATGGCAATGGGCCTCATCCTTGAAACTGCAGAGACTGGGATCGGGACCCTTCACGACCTGTCCCAGTTTCTTTCATACATGAGAACAAAAGTCCTGCCCTCTTTTGATGTGCGTTTACAATGTGAAAGAAGCCAGGCCTGGTTGAGCACGGTCATGCGGCCACACGATGGCTGGATCAGCCACTTACTACAGCGCTGGAGATTCTCAGCGGGGCCCCATGAGCGGGCGGCCAAGTGCAGCTGCACCACTGCACCTCCCTCAAAGACCAGGGATGAGGCAGGCTGGGTCCAACATCCGGGGAGACATATGATGACGGATCTCGGACCCTGCAAGAGCCGGTCAATTGACCAGCACTGCTCTTCCTATTTTTCGCTTGCAGCTCTAACCAATCAAAATCTTACAACACCATGGGACGTGTCAATGTAGTTAATTCATCTTACGGTCAATCACCTATCACTGTCTCGGCGATAACCTGGGTATCACTGGTCAGGCTCTGGCGTGGCTGACTTCTTTCCTCTCCGACCAACCCTCCCAGGTCCAACTTGGGTCCTTCCTCTACGACATCTTTTTCTCTACCTGTGGTGTCCCCCAGGGATCTAACCTCTCTCCCTGGCTGTTCAACCAATACCTGGCACTCCTTGCCCACCACATCGCCGTTCTCTGTCCCAACTTTCAGTGCTATGCGGATGACACCCAGCTCATTTTCAGGCTACCCTCGGCCTCCTCCTCCTCCTCACCTTCACTCATCTCTGACTGTCTGTCTGCCATCCAGGTATGGTGTGCGGCCAATGACCTCTGCCTTAATGCCAGTAAGACTGAGATTCTACTCATTGGCACACCCACTCCCTCCTTCCCTGCAGCTCTCTGGCTGGCCTCTCTTGGCCCTCCTCCCACTCCCACCTGCAAGGCTAAAAACCTTGGGGTCATCTTTGACTCTGCACACTCCTTCTCCCCTCACATCTCTGATGTCTCTAAGAAGTCACACTACCAGCTGCACCTCCTTAGAGGTATTCTTCCTTTCCTCTCCTTCCCCCAGAAGCTCACTGTCTCCAGAGCCCTGGGTCTCTCCAAGCTGGACTACTGTAACAGCCTCTATCTAAATTTGCCTGCCTCCACTCTCCACCCTCTGCAACTTATCCAGAACAGGACTGCGAGACTTGTCCTTGGTCTCAAGCCCAGGGATCGTATCTCTCCAGGACTGAAATCTCTGCACTGGCTCCCAGTGGCTGCGAGGATTAAGTTCAAAACCCTCTGAATTGTACACAAGGCCTACTGGGGTCTGGGGCCGCAATAACTACGACTCTCTCTTCCTAAATATCTTCCTTCTCGAGCTCTTCACTCATCTGCCTCCAACTCCCTCAGGGTCAGTTGCTTCTCCAAGCAACGAGTTGGTGGCAGATCACTCTCTCCAGCAGGGGCCTCTCTCTGGAACAGCTTTCTTGCCTCCCTGAAACTCGATGAGAACCATCTCCGGTTCCGGAAACACCTCAAAACCTTCCTCTTTGCTTCTGCTTTCCCTCCTCCCCTCCCTTGCTGAATTCTTGACTGAAATTGCACTGGTTACCTGGCCACCCTTTCTGATCTCTGGCCCAGGCCCCGTCAACTGCCCACCTGCACTGCCTCCCTGGCAACCCCTGTACTTGGGGACAGTTTTTTCTGTATCCCTTCAGTCCCCCTTCTAGCACTTATGTCTGCTCTTCCTTGCACTTGCCACCAGCTGGCTGGTTTATGTGTCTTATTTATCTTATTTATTCCACTTTCCCATGTACTGCACTTTCCCCCTCCCTTCCCCCGCGCACTTTTCCTTTCCCCACTTCCCATGCACTTGCGCGATCTGAATGACACCTGGCCTAGTAGGATCGTTGTCTGTCCTACCTTTGTTCCCCCCCCTTGCCTCGTCGGACCTTGAAACACTTGTGTATAGGCGCGTTATAAATGTCATGTCATATCATATCATATCATACAGCAGGTAGGTGCATCGTTAATCAATAACATTGTGCGGCTATTCTTAATACTAATTAGTTCAAGCGACTGCGATCGCAGTTAGCCCCGTATGAAAGTTAAATGAATAAATAAATACATTTACGTGGCTTTTTCAAAAACACCTAAAAAAGGACTTATCGCAAACTCATACAGAGTGACGCACAGAATGCTACTCGCAGTACTACGCTACTGTTAAGACTCCATATGCTGGCTACCCAAACGCTGTACAGCGCTCCACGGCTCTCGATCTAGGTCTGTACTTAAAGTAATAAAATAATATAAAGAATTGATATAGAAGCCTCTACGTTTTGAATTATCGGAAGGTGCCCATGTCATGCAAGCCCCGGAAGCACTTTTGGTACTAGCCGGTAGGTGCATCGTGAATGACTGATATTACCCAAGTCAATGGTGGCAGTTTATTGGCCCCAAAAAGCACATAAATGTATTTGCTGGGATTCGAACCTCTTCTTCCTTCCCTCTCCCCCTCCCCGATAATGTCCCCCTCTGCTGCATTTTGACTAGCTGCCTGGTTGTTCTGATTCATACAGGGCACCAGGCCTCCTCGCCCTGTCTACCCCAGCACCTCAGTCTACCCTAACCGCCACCCAAACTTGCACTTACCCGACCAGGCTCCCCCTGGCTGGGACTGCACCCCTATTGGCCCCATCCAGCCCCATCCTCACACGTAGCATGTGGACCTTCATTCTCCTGCACCCCCTGGCTCTTGTCCACCTGGCCTCCCTCAGCACTCGCCTAGCCCAGGAGCCCTCTTCTCTCCCCCCACCCCAGCACTTACTTTCTCACCTTAGCATTAGTGCGTTCCGCTCTGACCGGCACTTCCCCCCCACCTTCCCGTCTCTCCTGCACTTCTTGTTACTGAATTTCCAGTTAACACCCTTGGAACTTGACTTGAGCGTCCGGAGTGGGTATTTGTGACAGACACCCCGTCAGACCACCCATAATTGCTATGTACATTAGGACATGTAAGTAATTTGGGATTATTGTGAGTCCCTGGCTATGAGTCAAGTGCTCGAGTGTGTCGATTACAGATCACTTTTGCATGACTGCAAAACACTGCAAAGTATTTCAGTGAAAATGTCACTTTGTTCATTAGCACCTGGGGCGTGGAACCCAACCAGTCAGGTTGCTCAGATCGTGGGATGCATCTCATGACCTCAGTGACCTCAGCCTGCGTTCCGAGCGGCCTGCTGGCTACTTGACATGCCCTGTCATCTTCCTCCCATCCTCCCTTCCCTTCCCCTCAGGTTTACCGATCCTTTCTCGTGCCCCTCTGCCCCACTAACCTGATTCCTTTGGTGGCGGCGCCAGGCCCGGCCCCAGCAGGGGGACAGGGGTGCCAGCCCCCCCCCAAGAAACTGCTCTGCCCCCCCTAGAAAGGAGGCCTCTGACCTAGAGTTGCTTGTGTGCAGTTTTTTTTCGTTCCGTTTATGAACGAAAAGAAAATGGTACACACACTGCAGACAGTGCACACGGTGGTCACCAGCTTAGTATAAGGTCAATTAGGAGGCATACAGGCATGCTTTTAGATACCAATGTACTCGTACCATTTTGCACCTGATAGCCAGTTAATACCTCTACAGGAGCAGTGCCTGGCAAATGCTTTTCCATGCCTGCACAAAAGCCCAAACTCTTCGTTTTGCCAGTGCCTGTTTTGCTTTCCATCGCTCAGGGTATTCACTAATCGCTTTTCTTTTTTTGTCTTTCTATTGATTGTCAAGGCACCCTGTGGTGTGGAGCTTGCACAGTGCGATGTGGAATGACGCTCTACAGTGCTTCTATCTCTGGACAAGTCAATTGCGCAAGTCCGAATTTTTGTGTAATCGGGCCTGTCAATGTCCTTGGGTGCTTTACAGCCACGCGGCCACGTAGTTACTCACACAGTAGTTCTTTTTATTTTGCCCCACACGCACATAGTCACCATATTTTATTTTTCCCCATACGCACAGTGTCGCTGGAGCACTGCGACATCCTGGCCGCTTTAGAGGCGCTCATGATTTTCCAGGGCTCTGAAATTTGTGGTGCAGGGTACAGGTGAGCTGAAGAGAGTCTTGCGCACTATTGGAAATGTGCAGTCTTTCTTTCGAAAATCGCAGTTGGCTACACGTATGCATTTGCAATGAGAATAAGCGTAGCAGATTTTGGGTGCAGAGGAAATGCACAATTTTGCGGCTTAATGACATCTTTAAGCTAGCACTTCCGTACTTTGTCACTGTGCTGTACCAAACAATAAGCAGCACTAATAGGATAGCTCAGGTGCAAGGCGCTTGTCATGGAAGTAAGACAACGCAGAGCAACACTTACAGCAAGGCTGCTAGATCGCACAGCATTGTCCCAAGCCTGCGCATTGATTGAGCATTGACATTCTGTAATTTCTGCACGTGCCTTCACTATGCGCATCATTTATTTTTATTGGCTGGCACTTCTATGAGTCTTGAGAAAATGCTTCTCTTGCGATGTCGCAGATAATCCAAATATGAATGAGAACACATAATAACAAAATACTAATTTCCACTGCTCCCACGTGGCACGTGGGAGCTGTGGAAAAGAGTATTATGTTCTTATCTGTTCTCATTCGTATTTGGATTATCTGCGACATCGCAGGAGAAGCATTTTGCTTATCCCTGTTGCTAAATTCACTTCATTGAAAGCACACTCGAAGTGACAGGCGAACTAATAATGGGTAGTTTCAGGCCATTGTCTCTGGGTGCCTGGGGCTCAATGTCGGATAACTGTGATTTGAGTAGTTGAATATAAGAGAGGCTTACCAGCGTCTGTCCATTTCTGCCGCGGTGAACTACAGAGAAAATTGCACTCGGTCTCCCGCGCTGTATCGTAAGATATAGGTTGCTGGAAAAGTTCTGGGCTCATGGAAACCTTTAAGTACTTGTCAGGGCGGCGGTGTGGCTAATGTCCACACAGCTGTACTGACATTGATTAATCCCTCGCTCACTGATTGAGCCATGGAGACCGCATCTTGTTGCATGGGCTTTGAAGAACCCATACTGCATCTGACTGCATCCATGGTAGTGACTCCTGGCCCAGGCTGATTATGTCAGCGGAGGTTGATTTACACACTGCTTGCACAGTTGGGGGCACAGACACCGCCCACAGCCCGAGCAGAGGAGCTGGCATAGTCGGCGACAATGGGAGCAGGACGTAGGCACCGTCTGTAACACTAGGGGCAAGGGCACCTCCTGCAACTCTGGGAGGAGGTGCAAGAACCCCCTGCAACACTGCAATGGATTAGCCTCATACTTTCTCCCTTACTCGCGCTCTCTCCGATAATCGCATGATCACCCTGTTCAGTCTCCTCAGCTCCCGCAGTCCCCCACCTCTTACTTCCAGCCTCATTAACTTTTTCTCCCCTGTCTCTCCTTAAATCTCTTTTTTGGCTGGAAGATATTTCCCCAAACTCTTCATACACTTAGCAACTGCAGCTTGTATCTCCCTGCCCCACGCTACTCATCACCACACATACCCATGTTTGTGACCTCTTCCTGTCGCCTTACCAGCCCCTATACACTGCTCTTCCTTCTTCCTAGCCCTACTATCTTTGTGTTGTCTTTGTGTTCACCCTGTCATGCCACCCCCCTTGCACCTTGCCTGTGCCACTTTCTCCCATTATTCATGTAGGTGGAGGGGGGTGCATGCATATCCAAGGGTGGGGCAGGGGTCCCAGGGTTACACTAGCAGCAGATGTGATGCACAATCAAAGTTGGGGAAGAGGCATAAGGCCCTAGGATATGAGAGGCGCAGAGGGGCATCCCTTCTATTATAGGAACACACTTCAGTGTGCCCCGAGTCCACTCCTGCCCTCCGCTCAACCCTAGGCCCATGCGCTCCAGCCCTCTTGCATTTGTTAAATGACTCCAATCAAGCACTCCCACTAAGTCAGTGCCTTGTCTGGGATTGCTCAAGGGAAGACCTTATTTATATATTTTCATGACAAGTTATACTATGGATGATAAACCCTTATATAACGCCCCTCTCTATGAATCCCCCTGATCTCACTGAGCC
>NC_090936.1:1171535016-1171540016 GCF_040938575.1 Ambystoma mexicanum
AAAAGATTTTTTTTCCGGCATTCGACAAAAGAAAAACGCTGTTTTAGGCCCCGTTATTTTATTTTCACTATTTTAACGTAGAACCCATTTTCTCATGGTTCTGACAACTCTACTGTGCCACAATCTCTGATATCACGAAATTGTGATTGTTAAACGTATTAGTGGTCACTGTGGTAAGTCAGAAGAAGGAGACGGACAAAGGAGTGGCATTTCCAACATATATCTTTATTCAAAGAACAAGAAAAGGGCTCATCTATCCCTAACGCTATAGGATTAGCCCCACCTAACCGTTGTCCTCAGGGTGGTTGTCAAAACTAAAAGAGTCCGTCCTCTGTCCAAAAACACCTGCTCTGACAATACCACTAAACAAAAGGGGTTTTATAAACAAAACAAGGCCAGGAGAATGACTCCCTTCTCCTGCTTCAGCGGGGTAAGAAATAGGCTGTTTTCTAGTAATCCTTTGAGATAGCTTGGATTCAACAAAGGATAGATAGTCTCTGATGATGGCTCCACCCACAAACAGAGATGAGGCCAGGAGAATGACTCCCTTCTTCTAGTCCAACTGCTTTAGCTTTTGGGGCTGATTTGGAATAAGTTCTTTCAACAGCTCTGATAAGCCCTTTTCGTTTCTTCCAAGGGTGTCTCAGGGCTTGCTTTAATGTCCATAATTACTCCTTCTTTTTTTTTTGTTTTAACTTTGTTTATTTTAAATCAAGGCAGGATGGCAAATATACAAATCATGACATATCTCAAGCAATGCGTATTCAGGTTCTTCGATCCCCAGTCCTCATTTCCCCCATCAGGCTTCCTCCCTCCCACCTCCCTTCGGCCTCTCCCCCCCTCATGTTTGGAGGCGGAATTTTCTTTCTGGGTTGTCCAGTTCGCCCCTTAGCGTCTATGTGTCTTATCCAGGGTCCTCTTGGTGTTTCAAGATCCATCGGGCCCTGGTCGGTTTGTAGGTCTGGGCGGGGAAGCGCTGGTCGTATTCCAGCACTGGGCTCCAAACATTCTGAAAGCGGTGCAGCGTTCCCGCCTGTGCTGCCGTGACCTTTTCCGCGATCAGGATGTCCCAGAGTTTAAACCACCATTGGGCTATGTGAGGTCCTTCTGGGGATTTCCAGGCCCTGGCCAACACCGTTTTCCCCGCCAGAAGGCAGTGTGTCAATAGTTTAGACTTGGTCCCGGAGCGCGGGTAGATCGCGGGGATCGGGGCTCCCAGCAAGACTGGTTCAGGTTCCAGAGGAATCACCGTTCCCGTAATTTATGCGATGGTCTCTAGGCATGTCCTCCAGAACTGTCGTATCTTTGGGCAAGCCCACCACATATGGAAGAAAGAGCCTGGGTGACCACATCCTCTCCAGCAGGCATGATCCACATGTGGGTTCATGTGGTGAAGTCGAAGGGGCGGGTAATACCACCGGAGGAGCACCTTGTACGCACATTCCCTACAGGTAACGCAGGTGGAGGAGGTATGTGTTCTGGTCCAGATGTCCACCCAGGTTTAGTCCTCGACCGGATGGCTCAGGTCCGCCTCCCATTGAGCCATGCAGCGGGTCTTTGTGGACAGGAAGTCCCTTAAGAAGTGCCTATATAGGGTGGATTCCCTGCCCCGAGTTGGAAGGTCCCCCAGTGTCAGCTCCAGGGCGGTGGGCGGGCGAGTTGCTGCCTGCAGAGTCTGGGGGTGCGAGCACCAGTGGCGTAGCTGGATATAGGTGAATCTGTCCCTTTCCTGGAGTTGGAACTTCTCCTTGCATTGGGCGAAGGTGAGGGGTGTCCCTCCCATATATAGCTGGTCTATGGTCTCCAGCCCGCCCTTTATCCAGTTCCGGAATTTGCGGGGGTCTGCTCCGGGTGAGAAGGATGGGTTATGGAAGACTGGGGAGCGTGGGCTCAGTCCTCTGGGCACTCCCTTCTGCTTTAGAGCCCAGTCCCAGGAGCTAAGAGTGTGTTTAGTTGATAGGAGGAGGTCTCCCCAGTGTGTTCTAAGGGGGGGCGGAATGTGTGGCAGAAATCGCAAGGGTAAAGGTGTTTGTGATTGTTCCAGCTCTACCCACCTGGGGCGGTTTGTTATGGTCTGCCATACCTGAAACTGTGCTAGTTGTGTTGCCACACTATAGGCCCTCAAGTCCGGGACCCCCAGACCTCCTAGCTTGGAGCCCCCCAGCATCGTTTTGAGAGGGATTCTCGCTCTCTTACCTTTCCAGATGAATTTCAGCATTTTCCTTTGGATGTCCTTGAGGGTTGGTGTGGGGATCGCTACTGGGAGGGAGGCGCAGGCGTATAGGAACCTCGGCAGTAGGTTCATCTTGCATGCTGTGATGCGCCCCAGCAGTGAGATCTCTTGGGTCTCCCATCATTTCAAGTCACCTTCCAGTTCTTTCAGTAGCTGGGGGAAGTTGGCTTTGTATGTGTCTCTTGGGTTAGCCGGGATGTGGACCCCTAGGTAGGGGATGGCCTTCTTCACCCATGTCATCGGGCACATCGTCGTCAGTGGCTCCTGTTCTGCTGGAGTGAGCCCGATGCCCATGGCCGAGGATTTGTCAAAGTTTATAGTGAAGCCTGAGACCTCACCATAGGTGGTAAGTTCTCGTATTGCATGTTTCAATGATGATTGGGCTTCTGAGATCATGAGTAGGACATCGTCTGCGTATAGGGCTTTTTTATGTTGGTTGGGGCCGTCCTGCAGCCCTTTAATTTGATCATTTCCCCTAATCCTTTGGGCCAAAGGCTCCATGGTGAGAGCGAAGAGTAAGGGTGATAGCGGGCAGCCCTGCCGGGTTCCGCATGATAGGGGGATCGGAGCTGAGATGTGTCGATTAATTCTTAGACTCGTACTTGGGCTCTTATAGTTGGCCAGCACCATTGTCTGAAAAGTTGACCCGAAGCCGAAGGCCTCTAGGGTAAGTTTCATAAAGGGCCAATCTACTCGATCAAATGCCTTGGCTGCGTCCAGAGCCACTAAGACCAGTTTTTGGGAGTTCCGGGAGGCGAGGTCCACCAGGTTCAGGGTTCTCCGTATGTTGTCTCCCGCTGATCGATGGAGGATGAAGCCTGCTTGGTCGGGATGAATGATCTTCGGGAGAACGTGATTCAGGCGGTTTGCCAGGATTTTTGAATATATATTTGCATCAATGTTTAAGAGTGCTATTGGTCTGTCAGAGGCTGGACTCCTTGGGTCCTTTCCTGGTTTGGGCAGGAGGATGGTGGTTGATTCCTGCATCGATGGGGTGACCGCGCCTGTGTCTCTGAAGGAGTTGAACAGGGTCACCAGATGGGGGGTCAGTTGTGGCCTGAAAAGTTTATAGAATCTGGTCAAAAAGCCGTCCGGGCCTGGGGCTCGTGTTTTAAGCGACTTGATGGCCTCCTCGACCTCCTCCCCCGTGATGGGATCCTCCAATTCGTCTCTCGTTGTGTTGGCGAGACGGGGAACCGCTGCCTTCTGTAGATATTCCACCTGTTGCTGTCGGTTCCGAGGGGTTGCCTTCATGATTTGGGTCAGGTAGTCTGTCGCGAGCTGTTGTCTTTCGGGCTCCGAGTATTGGGTGACCCCCTCAGGATCACGCAGGCCTGCAATCGTGTTGACGCGTCTCCGTTTGGCTAGTTTGGCCACCAGGAACCTGGTTGCCTTGTTGCCCTTCGCGTAATATGATTGTTTGGCTTTTGCCATCATTAGGGCGGTTTGTTCCGCGTAGTGGGCTTCAAGCTTTTTCCTCGCTGTTCGCATGATCCGTTGCGTCTTAGGGGACCAGCCTTTTTCTTTGTGGATTGCCTCAGCCTCTCTTAGCTCGTCCTCTAAAGCTATTCGGGTCTGGCGTCTGTTCCGGTGGTAGGCCGCTCCCTGAGCGATGAGGGAGCCCCTGATTACTGCCTTCATGGCGTCCCAGTTATTTGCCAGTGAGGTGTCCGAGGCTGGGTTTTCGTCAAAGAAGTTTTTAATTCCTGTCGCGATCTTGTCTCTCGTAGCCATGTCATTGAGAATCGGGTCATATAGGGACCATTTGCGTGGGTTATTGAGATTGGGGTCCTGAACCCGGAGTTCCAAGAACACTGGAGCGTGGTCGGACATGGCTCTCGTGCCGATGGAGACCTCTTTGACTGAGGGGAAGGTGTGCGGGGAGATCAGGAATAAGTCAATCCTTGAGAAAGTGCGGTGTACGAACGAGTAGAAGGAGTAGTCTCTTTCGTCGGGGTGAAACACCCGCCACGAGTCTATTATCTCCAGAGACCTGAACAGCCAGAGGAGGCTGAGTGCTTGGGCAAAATCACTTGGAGTCGGGGGGTGTGACCGGTCTTTAGTGGGGTCGGGAACCCCATTGAAGTCCCCTCCGACAATTGTTTGGCCCTCCACAAAGCTAGCGAGGGTCGTGCCCAAGGAGTCGTAGAAGAGTGATTGTCCCGTGTTAGGAGCATATACCGAGATGAGGGTGTATAAGTCTCCCAACAGGGGGCATTTGACTGCTGTGTATCGGCCTTCCGGGCATGCTTTTGTTTCCAGGATTTGTGGGTTCAAGTCTTTTCTAAAGAGAATCGCCGTGCCCCCCTTTTTGCTTGGGCCGGAGGCAAAAAATTGAAGCGGGAATGATCGAGAACGAAGCCGGGTCACGTCCGCCGGCAGCAAGTGGTTCTCTTGGAGCATAGCTATCGCAGCGTGTTCGTCCTGGAGCTTTAATAAAATTGCCTTTCGTTTATTAGGGGAGTTCAGTCCGTTAACATTTAGGGAGAGGATTCGCAGAACCTGGTGGTCCAGAGGGGTCCCATTCACTATCTCTTGAGTTGGGGGGGGAGTCCGGGTCGATGGTTCAGCTGCCATGTTTGTCATGAGATCTTGTAGTACCATCCTGCACTTGCGGTTTTAACGCGGTTAAACGGGGGGCCGCAACTTTAACTGGTGGGTAGAACGACATTGTAGGTACGGGCCTACCCTTGGCCAACGGGGCCGGTTGTCCCATCATGTATCAAGTACTGTGGGTTTCCAAGGAACGAAAGTTGGAAAGTGTCCT